>NC_041215.1:38049927-38085829 GCF_002837175.3 Physeter macrocephalus | reverse complement strand
GTGGTACGCGGGCCTCTCACTGTTTTGGCCTCTCCCATTGCAGAGCACAGGCTCCGGATGCACAGGATCAGCGGCCATGGCTCATGGGCCCAGCCGCTCTGCGTCATGTGGAATCCTCCCGGACCGGGGCACGAACCCGCGTCCCCTGCATTGGCAGGCGGACTCTCAACCACTGCGCCACCAGGGAAGCCACTCTGTAACAGTTTTTGATTTAAGGTCTAATTTGTTTGATTTAGTATAGCTACCTTAGCCCTCTTTTGGTTAGTATTTTCATGGAATATGTTTTTCAATCCTTTCGCCTTCAACCTATTTGTGTCTTTATATCTAAAGTGAGTCTCTTGTAGACATCATACAATTGGATCACCAAGGTTTTTTTAAAAAACCAATTCTGAAGAGATATGGGAACATATGTATATGTATAACTGATTCACTTTGTTGTAAAGGAGAAACTAACACACTATTGTAAAACAGTTATACTCCAATAAAGATGTTAAAAAAAACCCAAAAAACCAATTCTGCCATTCGATGCCTTTTGATTGGAAAGTTTAAGCCATTTACATTTAAAGTAATCACTGATAAGAAAGGATTTACTCTGCCATTTTGCTATTTATTTTTTGTATGTCATATAACCTTTTTTATTCCTCATTTCCTCGATTACTGTCTTTTTATTGAAGTTGCTTTTTATTGAAGTATAGTTGATTCACAATATTGTGTTAGTTTCAGGTATACATCAAAATGATTCAGTTACATATATATTTCTCAGATTATTTTCCATTACAGGCTGTTACAAGATATGAATATAGTTCCCTGTGCTATACAGTAAATTCTTGTTGCTTATCTCTTTTATGTATAGTAGTTTTTATCTGTTAATCCCATACTCCTAATTTATCCCTCCCCACTTCCTTTCCACTTTGGTAACCATAAATTTGTTTTCTTTGTCTTTTTTTCAATATGTAATATCCTTTATTAAATTGTATAAATTGTCCTACAGCTTGGTATAAGAATAATGGCTGATATTAATTATAAAACTCCTCCTTACACACAAAAGAACACTACATTTGAATTATCTTTTTCTAACCAGAGTAGTCTTGTCTTGATACAAATAATTCATTTTCATCCTGAAACTTGAAACAAGTTGATAACATGCCACACTTTTTTATCTTGTCAATTTAGAAAAAAAAAAAGTCATATTCAATATTTACAGATTTAACCTAGTTCACAGAATATACAAATGTTATGTGTGATAAAATCCCACAAATTAGTTCCAATTTTATAGATTTTTCCTGATTTACCTTAAATTTAAAGTATCTCTACCACATACATTTTAACAGTTATTTTTAAATAGCAATTTTATTTTTGCATGTGTATTGTTTCTGGGTAACAAGATGTTAAGTTGTCCTGCTATTGTGATATGACAAGCTACTTAAATTCTCTTCTCTACATTCCATATACACACTCTAAATAGAGATAAATATGATGGTGCTGGAAAGAATAATGACACCATTAAAATAGTGGGTTTCATTTATTCTTTACTGATTATGGATACTTTCCTTACTAGCCATATACATTAAAAGAAAATTGTGAACCAGTAAAATAAACTAGACAAACAGAAATACTGCATGATATCACTTATATGTGGGATCTTACCAAAAAAAAAGTCTAACTCATAGAAACACAGAATAGAATGGTGGTTGCCAGGGTTGGAATGTGGAGGAAATAGGAAGGTCTGCTGGACCCAAAGGGAAGTTCATGAGTGATTTGTGAACCACACTCATGGTTCTGTTGACCATTCACACTGCTTCCCCAGAGTCCAAACAGCACACACTGATTTGCTGCTGATTACAATTTATTCTTTCTTTCTGCCCACCCCTCTGCATCTCTTGCCATGTGACCAGCCCACCCAACACTATCTCAGGTTCGTGGCTGCTTCACAGAGGCACACATTTCCACTGGTTCCAGTCATAGGGCATGGGGTTATGATGCAGATTGTGACTAATTTTCTGTACGATTTTGTTGGCTCTATATGGTTATATAGGGGAAAGCCAAGTTTGTCCAGAGCCTGGATGTGGACAAACAACAGATGGGAGACAAGACCGTGGCCCCAGTACTCAGACAGGGTGGCCCCCATCCACACCTCTCCTGTATGATCCATCAGGGACCAGGACACAGGGGTCCCCTCAGGCCCCAGCAGGCAGAAGTTGGGGAAGGTCCAGGTACAGCATTTGATGAATCTCTGGCTACTCTCATTGCTGCCACCAAAATGCCATAATTTATTCACCAAGGCAGCATAGGTAGGATCCAGGTATGAGAGTTTAAACATATCTTGGTCAATGGCTTTGGGTCTGCCATAGCCACGAGGTAAGTTCTTTGTCTCTGGCAGGGAAGGAAGCAGTTTCCTCACTGTCTCAGGCATCACATAGAGAATGCATTGTGTTTGCTTGACCTTAACAAATTTAGTGGTTACAAGATTCTGTGTCACCTCATCCAGACTATACTGTGAACTTTGGATCTGCAAAGTATTTCCAATTGATGACCTCTGATGTGCTAAGGGATTCTTGACAGTTGTTGAGATCCTTAGAATGGATTTGGTAGGTGTTGGTATAATGATCAAAGTCATCTGCCATTTCCTACTCCTGAGGGTGGATAACCATAGTATTAAAATCAGGCCACTTGTCCACCCGGACCTTTAGCTTGAACGGGTTTCCCTGGTCCATATGGACAGTCCCATAAACCTTTAAGGACACAGGGAGGCTCTTCCTCAAGGATTTCTCTAACATCTGCAGCAGTTGTGGGCCTTGTAAGTGGAACATCTTGGCAGGTACCTTAATTTTGGTACCCAGTTTTGGTTTCCCAACTCTCTGGTCACTGTGTTCAGGTCTTCTCCTCTTCAGCTCAACACTTCAGAAGCACTGGTTCTTTGGGATGAGCAGGTAGAATCCTACTATATGAAACCTGTCATCTCCCAAATGTCGATTCCTTGCTCCAACTACCAAGCACTAAGGCAGCCAATGCCACGTTGGGGAATTTTGAAGGGCAGATCCTCAGGACAAGTGGTCTTGGCAGCTTCTATGGCCTTACCCCAAAATCCCCCAACCAGTGGTGGGTGTGGGGCAGCTGGCCACAAGCAGCAAGGCCCCTGTCTGGCTCACCAAATTTTGTTACCAAATCCAAACTTGTACTGCTTACAGCACAATAGGCCAATAAATTGAAAGACGAGTTGTTCGGACGAGGAATAGCAACTATTCAGAAAGCCAGCAGACCAAAAAGATGATGGACTTGTGTCCCGAAGAACCATCTTCTGTAAGTTTGTTTTCTATGTCTGTGAGTCTGTTTCTGTTTTGTATATAGATTCATTTATATTATTTTTTAGAGTACACGTATAAGTGATATAATGTTTATCTTTGTCTGACTTACTTCAGTTATTATGATATGCTCTAGGTCCATCTATATTGTTGCAAATGGCAATATTTCGTTCTTTCTTATGACTGAGCAATATTCCATTGTATATATACACTACTTTTTCTTAAACCAATCATTTGTTGATGGCACTTGGGTTGATCCCATGTCTTGGTTATTGTAAATAGTGTTGCTATGAACATTTGGGTGTGTGTATATTTTTGGACTAGAGTTTTCATCTTTTCAGGATATATGCCCAGGAGTGGGATTTCTGGATTATATGGTAGTTCTACTTTTAATTTTTAAAGGAACCTCTATACTGTTTTCCATAGTGGCTGCACCAATTTACATTCCCATCAACAGTGTAGGAGGGTTCTTTTTCTCCACACCCCCTCCAGCATTTATTATTTGTAGACTGATGATAGGCATTCTGACCAGTGTGAAATGATACCTCATTTTGGTTTTTATTTGCATTTCTCTAATAAATAGCAATATTGAGCATATTTTCATGTACCTCTTGGCCATCTGTATGTCTTCTTTAGAGAAATGTCTATTTAGGTCTTCTGCCCATTTTTTGATTGGGTTGTTTGTTTTGTTGATATTGAGCTCCATGAGCTGTTTGGATATTTTGGATATTAACCCCTTGTTGGTTGCATCATTTGCCAATATTTTTCTCCCATTCCATAAGTTGTCTTTTTGTTTTATTCATAGTTTTCTTTACTATGCAAAAGCTTTCTAGTTTGGTTAGGTTCCATTTGTTTATTTTTGCTTTTGTTTCTTTTGCCTTCGGAGACTGATCGAAGAAAATATTGCTGCAATTTATGTCTGAGACACAAGAGGGAAGGGATATAGGGATATATGTATATGTATAGCAGATTCACTTTGTTATACAGCAGCAACTAACACAACAATGTAAAGCAATTATACTCCAATGAAGATATTTTTTAAAAAATTTATGTCTGAGAATGTTTTGCCTATGTTTTCTTCTAGGAGTTTTATGGTGTCACGTTTTATATTTAGGTCTTTAAATCATTTTGAGTTTACTTTTGTACATAGTGTGAGGAAGTGTTCTAATTTCATTGATTTACATGTAGCTGTCCACCTTTCCCAACAGCACTTGCTGAAGTGACTGTCTTTTCTTTGTTGTATATTCTTGCCTCCTTTGTCATGATTCTTTGACCGTAGGTGTGTGGGTTTACTTCTGGTTTACTTCTCTATTCTATTCCATTGATCTGAACGTCTGTTTTTGTGCCAATACCATGCTGTTTTGACTACTGTAGCTTTGTAGTATTGTCTGAAGTCTTGGGAGGGTTATGCCTCCAGCTTTGTTCTTATTTCTCACAATGGCTTTGGAAATTCTGGGTATTTTGTAGTTCCATATACATTTTAGGATTATTTGTTCTAGTTCTGTGAAAAAAATGTCATGGGTATTTTGATAGGGATCACATTAAATCTGTAGATTGCTTTGGGTAGTATGGCCATTTTAACAATATTAATTCTTCCAATCCAAGAGCATGGGATATCTTTCCATTTCTTTGAATCATTTTCAATTTCCTTTATCAATGTTTTATAGTTTTTAGCATATGGGTATTTCACCTCCTTGGTTAAGTTTATTCTGAGGTATTTTTTTGACATGATATTAAATGGAATTTTTTGTTTTAAATTTTCTCTTTCTGATATTTCATTGTTAGAGTAAAGTAATACAAGAGATTTCTGTATATTAATCTTGTATCCTGTTATCTGGCTGAATTCATCTGTTAGTCCTGATTGTTTTTGTGTGGAGTCTTTAGGGTTCTCTATGTAGAGTGTCTTGTCATCTGCAAATAGTGACAGTTTTACCTCTTCCCTTACAATTTGGATACATTTTCTGTCTTTTTTTTTCTCTGATTGCTGTGGCTAGGACTTCCAGTACTATGTTGAATAGAAGTGTTCAAAGTGGGCATCCTTGTCTTTTTCCTGAATTTAGTGGAATGACTTTCACCTTTTCACTGTTGAGTATTATTTTGGCTGTGGATTTGTCATAAATGGCTTTTTCATTTTGAGATATGTTCCCACTTTTTTCATTTTTGTGAGAGTTTTTATCATGAGTGGATGTTGTTTGCTTTATCTGCATCTATTGAGATAATTATATGGGTTTTGCCTTTTCTTTTGTTAATACAGTGTATCACATTGATTTGCATATGTTGAACCATCCTTGTGACCCTGGAATGAATCCAACTTGCTCATCGTGTATGATCTTTTTTATGTATTGTTGCTTTCAGTTTGCTAATGTTTTTTGGGAATTTTTGCATCTATATTCATCAAAGATATTGGCCTGTGGTTTTCTTTTTTGGTAGTGTCTTTGTCTGGCTTTGGTATCAGGGTGCTTGTGGCTTTGTAGAATGACTTTGGGAGTGTTCCCTCTGCTTCAATCTTTTGGAAGAGTTTGAGAAGAACTGGTATAAGTTCTTCTTTGTATGCTTGGCAGAATTCCCCAGTGAAGCCATCTGGTCCTGAACTTTTGTTCGTAGGGAGTTTTTTTTTTTTTTTTTTTTTTTTAAGTGATTCTATTTCACTTCTAGTGATCACTCTATTCAAATTATCTATTTCTTATCGACTCAGTTTTGGCAGGCTATATGTTTTCAGAAACTTGTCCATTTCTTCTAAGTTGTCCAATTTGTTGGCATATAATTGTTATTTCTCCGCCATCATTTCTTATTTTGTTTATTTGGGTCCTCTCTCTTTTCTTCTTGGTGAGCCTGGCCAGAGGTTTGTTGACTTTGTTTATCCTTTCAAAGAACCAGCTCTTGATTTTATTGATTTTTATATTGTTTTTTTAATCTCTATTTTATTTATTTTCTCTCTGATGTTTATTATTTCCTTCCTTCTGCTGACTTCAGGCTTTGTTTGTTCCTCTTTTTCTAATTCTTTTAGGTTGTGGGTTAAGTTATTTATTTGAGTTTTTCTTGTTTATTAAGGAAGGCCTGTATCACTAGGAACTTCCTCTAAGGACTGGTTTTGCTGAATCCCATAGATTTTGTAAGGTTGTGTTTTCATTGTCATATGTTTAGAGGTATTTTCTGATTTCCTCTTTGATTTCATCACTGACCCATTGATTTTTTTAGTAGCTGTTGTTTAGTCCCCATGTGATCATTTTTTGCCCATTTTTCTTTCTAGTTTCATATCATTGTGGTCAGAAAAGATGCTTGAAATAATTTCTATACTCTTAAATTTGTTGAGGCTTGTTTTGTGGTCTATCCTAGAGAATGTTCCATGTGCATTTGAAAAGAATGTCTATTCTGGATTTTTTTGGATGTAGTTTCGTGAAGATATCAAGTGCAACTGGTCTGTTTTGTCACTTAGGATCTCTGTTGCACTATTGACTTTCTGTCTGGAAGATCTGTCCATTGATGTCAGGGGAGTGTTAAAGACTCCTACTATTTTTGTATTCCTGTTAATTTCTTCCTCTATGTGTGTTAGTATTTGTTTTATGTACTTAGGTTCTTCTGTATTGGGTGCATATATGTTAATGAGTGTAATATTCTCTTCTTGTGTTGATCCATTTATCGTTATATAGTATCCTTCTTTGTCTTTCTTTATGGACTTTTTTTTTTAAAGTTTGTCTGATATGAGTATTGCTACCCCTGCTTTCTTGTCATTTCCATTTGCGTGAAACATCTTTTTCCATCCCCTCACTTTCAATTTATGAGTGTCTTTTGCCCAGAAGTGAGTCTCTTGTAGGCAGCATATTATAGGTTCTTGTTTTTTTCTCCAATCTGCCACTCTATGTCTTTTGATTGGAGCATTTAACCCATTGATATTTAAGGTAATTATTGATAAGTATGTATTTATTGCATTTTTAAGCCTTGTTTTCTGGTTGATTTTGTAATTCTTTGTTCACTTCTTTTTTGTTTTTCCTTATGTGGTTTGATGGTTTTTCCATTGTAGTGTGCTTGGGTTCTTTTCTTTATGTGTGTGAATCTATTGTATGTTTTTTATTTGTGGTTATGATGGAGTTCAAGTATGTTGAGCCATCACTATATCTGCTTGCTTTAAACTGATAGCCATTCAAGTTCAAACACATTCTGAAAGATCTACATTTTTATACTCCCTTCCCCACATTTTGTGATTTTGATACCCTGTTTTACATCTTCATGCTTACCCTTTTACTGTTCATTGCACTTATAATCGTTTTTATATTTTTTTTATTTTTTTAGATCTATGTACTGGCTTATTTGAGTCTTCCATGCTTTTTTTTTTTTTTTGTGGTATGCGGGCCTCCCTCTGCTGCGGCCTCTCCCATTGCGGAGCACAGGCTCCGGACGCGCAGGCCCAGCGGCCATGGCCCACGGGCCCAGCCGCTCCGTGGCATGTGGGATCCTCCCAGACCGGGGTGCGAACCCGGTTCCCCTGCATCGGCAGGCGGACGCGCAACCACTGCGCCACCAGGGAAGCCCCCATGCTTTTATATAGTTGCGTTTCCTACTGTGATTTTCTCTTTCCTACAGATTCTTTCTTCTTTTTTATTTAGAGAAGACCTTTCAACATTTCTTTTAGGTTAAGTTTAGTATTTCTGTATTCTTTCAGTTTTTGCTTGTTTGAGAAATTCTGGATAGAATATCCTAGGTTGCAGGTTTTTCCCTTTCAGGACTTAGAATATATCATGCCACTCCCTTCTGGCCTGCAAAGTTTCTGTAGAGAAACCAGCTGATAGCCTCATGGGGGTTCGATTGTAACTGACTGTTTTTCTCTTGCTACCTTTAGAATCTTATCTTTAACTCTGGACATTTTAACTATGATATATCTTGGTGTGGGTCTGTTTGCATTCATCTTGTTTGGAGCCCTCTGTGTTTCCTGTATCTGTATATCTGTTTTCTTCTTTAGGTTTGGGAAACTTTCAGCCAAAGATTCTTCAAATACATTTTCAATCCCCTTCTCTCTCTCTCTCTCTCTCTCTCTCTCTCTCTCTCTCTCTCTCTCTCTTTTCTTGAACCTCTATGAGTAGGTTGGTACACTTTATATTATTCCATAGATCTTGCATGTTGCTTTCATTTTTTTTTGTCTTTCTGTTCACTGTTCTGATTGGTTGATTTCCATTATTCTATCTGTCATTCACTTACTCGTCTTCTGCATTATTTACTCTGCTCTTCATTGTTTCTAGGTTGGTTTTTATCTCAGCAATTGAGTTGTCTAATTTTGATTGGTTTCTTTTTATAGTTTCTAGTTCCTTGTTACAGTGATCTGCATTTCTATCAATAATCTTTCTTAATTCTTTTAACATTTTGATTACCTCCTTTTTGAATCTAGTAGACTGGTGAGGTCTTTTCATTATTTTTTTTCAGGGTTTTTCTCATTATTTTAATTGGGAGTAGTTCCTCTGTTTTTTTTATTTTACTTAACTTTCTCTGTCGTTATGAAATTAGTCTACCTTGTGTAGACTGTGCAAGTCCAATATTTTTGGTGCAAAGGTTGTTTTTGTTTGTTATGGATGCTTGTCACAACTTTCCTCAGAGTGTGCTGGCCATTATCCCTTTGATTGAGGGTGTGATTGGTATTGTGACTGTAGACTGCACTGGATGTTGGGTGGGGCTTCCTCTTTGCTTCATGACTTTCACAGCCCTGTTGCGGGTAGGGGCTGTTCCCCAGTTGTTGGAGTAGAAGCCCTGAGGGTCAGGTTCCATAAGGCTCCATTGCCCTTAAGCATGTGCTTTGTCCTTAACAAGGTTAGCACTGAAGCACTTGAGGCCCGCAGGTGTGGTCACAGCAAACCTATGCGCTGTGGGTACAGGCATCCATGGTTCTGCCCAGAAGCAGCCCAAGGTCATGTCCCTTTCTTCACTGTGTTCATCCCAGACCTAGTGGTAGGCTGGTGTTGGCAGCCAGGGCATTGTGGCTGCAGAAATTGATGTGGTTGTGCTGCTGCTTGGAACCTGGCTGCCTCTGGGGGAGGGCTCTCATAGGACCTGTTTGCCTCAGATCTGACTCCAAGCTGCAGTGTGGGGTGAACAGAACTGGAACCCTCTGCCAGTAAAGGAAACACTCTGTACTCCTCCCCAGGGCCTATCTGCCAGAGATGTGAGATTCTGTGAAGCCACCTGGTATCGGTGCCAACAAATTTTGCTGCTGCTAGTCCTGCCCCTGGACCTTCCCCCAACATGATAATGGGCTCCAGTGTCATTCCTACGCAGACATGCATGCCCTCACAAAGTCTGCAACTACTGAAGCCAGGACCCCACCATGCACACACTGATAATGGGCTCCAGTTGTGGACCTGGGCCAAGATGAGCCCATGCTGACAATGGGCTCTGAGGTTCCACCCAGACCACACCCCTGGCCCTAGGGCTGTCTCTGCACAGCTAGACTGAGTCCACTCCCAGGGCCCATCTTCCTGAGTTTCAGCACCTAGCCACTGTGCATATTAGCAGCCCTGCCTGACTCATGTTTCAGGCTGGGAAGTGCAACGGGGTGGCAGCCATCAGCACTGGTCTCTCTCTGCCCTGATTGCTAGTAAACCAGCATGCAGGCATTCCTTGTGAGAAGAGTCCAGGCTCCTCCAGCCCTCTGTCTGTCCCAGTGCACCTCCCAGCCTGCAGGGGTCTTCACAGGGCAAGAACCTGCCCATGCAGACCCTCCCTCCTTCACAGGTTCTTCCCAGGGACACAGGTCCCATCCTGATGCCTTTTTTTTTTTTTTTGGCCCTACCCAGTCATGTGAGGATCTTTCTTGCAGCTTTGGTTATATAAGAGATCCTCTGCCAGTTTCCAGTTGGTTTTCTGTGAGAATTGTTCCACACATAGATGTATTTTTGATGTGGGGAGAGGTGAGTTCCACATCCTCCTTCTCCACCATCTTGATCCAATCTTTTTTGCTTTTTTATAGTGACATATTTTTATTCCCTTATTTCTGATTATGGCTATTCTATGGACATTTTCTGTATGGTAAAATGGAGATTACATATAATATCCTAGTTATTACAGACTAATTTGAATTGACTTCGGTAGTGCTTCATCTACCCTCTTTATGTTTTGATGTCAAAAATTACATACTTATAGGGACTTCCCTGGTGGTGCAGTGGTTAAGAATCCACCTGCCAAGGCAGGGGACACAGGATTGATCCCTGGTCTAGGATGATCCCACATGCTGTGGAGCAACTAAGCCCATGTGCCACAACTGCTGAGGCTGCACTCGAGAGCCCACGAGCCACAACTACTGAGCCCGTATGCTGCAGCTACTGAAGTCCGTGTACCTAGAGCCTGTGCTCTGCAACAAGAGAAGCCACCACATGAGAAAGCCATGCACCGCAAAAAAGAGTAGCCCTCACTCGCCACAACTAGAGAAAGTCTGTGCACAGCAACAAAGAACTGATGCAGCCAAAAATAAATAATAAATAAATAAATAAATTTATTTTTAAAGTTGCATACTTATAGATTGTGTGCCCAATAACAGAGATTTATAATTATTTTTTATGCTTTTTCTCTTAAATCCTATGTAAAATTAATATTCAAGTTACAAAGCAGGATTGCAATAACACTGGCTATTACTTTTGCCCATGTTACATTTGCTGTGTATTTGCCTAAGTATGACTTGGAGTTAGTATCTAGTGTCCTCTCATTTTATCCTGAAGCCCTCCCTTTATCATTTCTTAGGGTAGGTCTAGTAATACTGAAACCCCTCAACTTTTGTTTATATAGAAATGCCTTAATTTCTCCCTTATTTTTGAAGGACAGTTTTGCCATATATAGAATTATTGGGTTTTAGTATTTTTTCTTTCAGCACCTTAAATATATCATTTCACTGCCTCTGGTCCAAGGTCTCTGACTACAGGTGGCTGATGATCTTACAGGGAATCTCTGTATGTGATAAAGCACTTCTCCCTTACTGCTTTCAATATTCTCTCTTTGGCTTTGAACAGTTTAATTACAATGTATGTTGGTGTGGGTCTCTTTGAGTTTATTTTACTTGGAGTTCACTGAGCTTTCAAGATTTATAGACTCAAGTTTTAGCCATTATTTCTTCAAATAATTTTTTCTGCTCCTTTCTCAGTGTACTCTTTTTCTGGGACTCTGAAAATGTGTATGTGGGCCACTTGATGGTGTCTCACAAATTCCTTAGGTTTTGTTCACTTTTCTTCATTCTTTTTCCTCTGTGTTCTTAAGACTCAGTCATTTCAAATAACCTGTCTTCATGTTCACTGATTCTTTCTTCTGCCTATTCAACTCTGCTGTTGAACTTTTCTAGTGAATTTTCATTTCAATTGTACTTTTCAGCTCTGGAATTTTGTTTGGTTCCTTTTTGCAATTTCTATCTCTTTATTGACATTCTCATTTTGTTCATATACTGTTTTCTTTGTTTCTTTTAGTTCTTTGTCTATGTTTTCCCTTATCTCTTATAGATATTTAAGACCGTCATTTTAAAGTCTTTGTCTAGTAAGACTGATGTCTGGGCTTTCTCAGGGATGATTTCTTTCAGTCTGTTTTATTCCTTTGAATGAGCGTGTTTTCCAGTTTCTATGTATATCTTCTGATTTTTGCCAAAATTGAGCATTTGGTTATTATTATGTAGTAACTCTGGAAATCAGATTTCTGCCTTTCCCCATGGTTTGCTGTTATTGCAGTTGTTTTTTTTTTTTTTTTTTTTTTTTTTGCCGTACACGGGCCTCTCACTGTTGTGGTGTCCTCTCCCTTTGCGGAGCACAGGCTCTGGACGCACAGGCTAAGCGGCCATGGCTCACGTGCCCAGCCGCTCCACGGAATGTGGGATCTTCCCAGACCGGGGCACGAACCCGTGTCTCCTGCATTGGCAGGTGGACTCTCAACCACTGCGCCACCAGGGAAGCCCTGTTGTTTTTATTGAAGGTCATAGTAGTCCATTTGTTTTGAGACTCTTCCAAACTACTTTTAAATGCTATGTGTGCTTGTGTGTACTCACTGAAGTCTCTGTTCTTTTAGCTCATGTTCATTTACTGTTTTGAAACATATTTCCTTGAATGCCAAGAGTTGAGATAGACAAACAAACAAAACCATCAAAAATAAAAACAAAAAAGAAAGAACAACCACCCCTGTAGTCTTTACAGACTGGCTCTTCGCTGGTGCAGTCCTTCACCAATTAGCTAGACTTGTTCTGAGCCTAGAGATTAGATCCAGGTAAATGTTTAAGGTCTTCTCAGGTCTTTTCTGGGCATGCATCTTGCCTGGGCATGCATGGCTTTCTCAGTTCTCCCTCTATCTACAGTTGCTTTTGCATTTCCTCATTTCCCAAAGCACCTCACCCCAACTTCTCCTCCCAGCCTTAGATAGTCTACTGTATGTCTCCACCCAAACCTCTTGCCCTAGGCATCTTTGAATTTTTAGTCCACTTGTCGTATTTAATAGCAGTGCCTGCCACTTTTCCCACCTGCATTCTGAGTTATGCAAGACAGGGATGAACAAGTAAATCTTTCAGGTATCCTCCAGGCAGGTTATAACAGACAATAATTTGCAAATAAGATCTGTTCTGCTCCCTCCAGTTCAAGTGGGGGAATTGGGAACTGGGCTGCAGCTGCTCAAGACCAAGAGTACCACTAAAGTAGATTGGGAGAGGGGTAAGGGTAAGTAAAAACACCACAAAACTTTCCTACAATTTTGAAGATGGGTTTTTCTTGATTGGGAATTTGCTTGATTGCTGCAAACTGTTGATTGCTTTTCAAAGCATATACAAAGTTGGTTCAGACAGCTTCTGGTTGCTTTTTTTTAATATATAACTTTGTCGGGGAGCAAGAGCTTGGAGCTTTCTAATCTGGTATCACTCATCTGGAACGTGACTTGAAAATCATAAAATGCTCTGATTTTCATTGTCACTAATTCTCTGTTTATGCTGTTTCCTTCTTGGGCTCTGTTTTCCCTCTACATCTTATAAATGTCTTTTGGGGCTCCTCCATCATCCCTCTTCTATTCTTACTCTGCACACAAAGCCTAGATTATCTCATTCACATAGCTTTATGTACATATTGATGGTTCCCAAAGCAGTCTCCAGCTCATATTTCACTCTTTTACATCTGTCAGCATACTGGATACTTTTACTAAGATATTCCATGGACAAGTCAATTTCAATCTCATTTATATCCCTCCCAACTCCCAAATCTACTTCTGGACAGCCTCATAACTCATCTTGTCTCCAGTCTTGCCCCACTCTTATTGCATCCCCATGTGGAACCCAGAGGTTCTTTCCTTGTTTGTCTTTAGGACCCAAATGCCTTGGCATGACAATCAAGGCTGTTTTGATCTGACTCAATTCTCTCTTAGCACTCTTCTCCTTCCCTGTAACTCCCATTATTTAGCTTTACCAAACTACATATTCTTCCAACATTTATCATAATGTATTGCCTCTGTCTGAAATGTCTACTTTTTCTCTGGCTAAGAGTTAGTTCAGCTTTTCATATTGGGAAGCCTTTCCTGATGTGCTCTTATCCCACTGGCCTATCATCATTGTTTATTTACTTTGCTGTCTTACCTACCACTCTGTAATCTCCTTGATTGGAAGAGCCCTTTCACTTGACACTGCCTGGCAAGAAATAGGAGCAATAAGTGAATGCCTACTGAGTGGATGAAGGATACATGTACTACTTGTGAATTAAAATACCAATGCTTATAGGGCATTTTCTGTGTGGCTGACTCTGTGCTTTACATCTATTATCTTTTTTTTTTAAGAGATAAGTATTATTAGCTTCCCTTTACAGATGTGGAAACTAAGTCTATGAGAGTTAAAGTAACTTACCTGAAGTCTGTTGCCCAGCAACAAGGGGTGAAGGAGGGACTTGGACTCAGCTCAGAATGATCCCAAAGCCTGTGTCCTTTCAGTGTCAGCATTCTTTCTATCAAAGCAAAATTTCAGTGGTTCTTATGTATATATGCATTTTATCAGTCGTTTTTAGATATGTTTGCATATATCACTTGTGTGTGTTGGAGCAGGGAATTATTATGTATTTGGTAGAATAAAATAAATCAGAGTCTAAGTACAGTGATTCCTAATTTAGGGGCATTTAGTGCCAAAGTAGGATTATGAGGATGCACTCATTGGTGAGGATATAGTGCAAAAAATGTGCAGGCTCTAACTTGCACAAAATTAGTGACCTCAGGCTTCCACAGACCTGTGTAGAAGTGGCACCTCCTGGGGAGGATTTGGGGGTGTCGGGGGGGGAGGGCGGACATTCTTGGATGGGGCCCAGCTCGAATATGTACTTAGATCAGAAAACCATTAGCAGGACAGTGGACATGGAATGTGCTTTTAATTTCATTTCCCCAGGGTGTCATTTTTCTATATGTTTATAGATTCCAGACAGGCATTGACCTACTTAATTATGCTGCCTTCTCAGAGGGGCCTTCCCTGAATACCTTGCATAAAATAGTAGCCAGCTCTCTCCACCCCACCCCATCCCACCCAACTAAACCTTGGAATTCCTCATCTTCTTTACCCTTCTTTGTCTTCTCCATAGTACTCACCACAACCTGAGGTGTATTTATTTGTATATTGCTTATCTCTCCCATTAGAATATCAATTCTATGAGGTTGGGGATTTTGATTATTTTTTTTTTACCTCAATATCCCCAGGTCCTGAAACAGTGCCAGGCACTAAATCTTTGTGAAAGGGATACTTTGGTTTTGGTTGAGCCTTGTCTGAGTATTAACCACATGCTGGGTGCTATGAAGACCTTGAGAGGAAGCTATGACATTCTTGCTCTAAGGAAATTAACTGAAGAATTGGAACTGGTCAGAAACTTAGATTTAATTTTACCATCCTCATAAGATGATATAGGGGGTGTCAAAAATTTCCTTTTAAGAGTGAGATTATAGGGCTTCCCTCGTAGCACAGTGGTTGAGAGTCCACCTGCCGATGCAGGGGACATGGGTTCATGCCCCTGTCTGGGAAGATCCCACATGCCGCAGAGCGGCTAGGCCCGTGAGCCATGGCCGCTGAGCCTGCGCGTCCAGAGCCTGTGCTCCGCAACAGGAGAGGCCACAACAGTGAGAGGCCCGTGTACCGCAAAAAAAAAAAAAAAAAAGTGAGATTATAAATATTTTAGGCCTTGTGGGCAACAATAGGTCTCTGTCACATATTCAACATCCTTTTTTAAAAATAACCTTTAAAATATATTTTAAAAAATTCTTATATTCAGACTGAATAAAAACAGATCATGTGCTGGATTTGGCCCAAGGCCACAGTTTGCTGACCCCTGAGATAGTAAATTAGCCTGTTACTGTTTCATGGAGGCTGGAAGAAGACATGAGACTCCTGGGTCAGAGATAAGGAGCTTTACTACTCACGGCTCAGCAAGCAGCAACAGCATCATGTCTGTTCCAGTTGTTTTTGCCCCCCACTCAAGTCCTGTGAGGTCAGCGCAGAGGGCCCAAGTGGATGTTATGCAAGCAGTGGATTTGTGTCACAGCTGAGGGACACTGAGCTTAGACAATCACTTCCTTTATAGCAAGCCTGCTTTTTGTCCTGGAAGAAGATATTACTTCATCCCTCAAGGTTGCTCACTGAAAACACAACCCTGAGAAATGAGTAGAGATGGAGTTGCATTCTTGGCTTACCCAGTAAGTATGTGTAGGGATACTCAGGGCCCATGGTGGATTGCTTCTCTCAATAGTATTTTCATTCCTTTGTATGTTCAGTTGGATTGAATAGAATTTAGTACATGCCAGGAAATATAAATGGGGCTAATGATACAAAAAGAAATGAAACATGGTCCCCATTCTCAGGAAGCTCACAGGCTGTTAATAACTAATATATGAGGTGTTCACAGTGGAAATGTAAACATTGCTCTGGAAGTACAAATAGGTGCATGGTAACCTTTTGGGTATTTGGGGAACACAGAAGAGAGGACGTAGCTTTGAATTGGTCATGAGAAGATGCCAGAATGAGGCAGTGTAGGAGTTTTTCCGATACAGCATCCAGTTCGGTCAAAGGCACAGAGGTGTGTTGAGCAATGCTGACTAGATGGGTGTAACTAAAGTATAGTATGTATGGGAGAGGTTGATGGGGAGTGAGGTAGGGAGAGAAGGAATGAGGGAGGAAACTAGCATTTCCCAAGAGTCTGTCACTTAGATACATTAACTCATCTACTCCTCATAGCCTGTCAGATAAGTTATCGAGCACATACTGTGTTCAGAGCTTTTGGGGCTTTAAATACACTAGCTCATTTATCCCTCGTAACTCCCTGTGCAACCTTTTGCAGATGAGAAACGTGAGACTTAACTAACTTGCTCAAGATCACAGCTGGTGGCACATCTGGAATTTGAATCTGGGTTGGCCTGGTCCCACAGCCTGTGCTCTTTAGCACAACCTTCATTTCCCTCAGAAACCTTGGAAGATTACTTCAAGCAACAGTAAAACATTGTGGAACTAGGATTTGCACCCGTGTTCACCTGCCTGCAAAACTATTCCTGCTTTCCCAGATTTTTTTCAACATAATTGAAGGAGCTGACTCACAATAGAAGGCAGTACCTTGAACTGTAAATATGAAAGATGACCAGGAGCAGTGACAGACATGTAAAGGAAATCCCCTAACCCTCTCTTCCATTTGTGTTAGCTGTCCTCAGCTCCTTCCAAGAAAATGTGGATATTTTTCAAATAGTGAGGAGGCGACACAACGTAGCAGTCAAGAACACAGGCTTTATAATATGAGCAGTTTGGTTTGAATCCTAGCTTCACTAAATAGCAGTGCAAAATTCAGCAACTTGCTTACTTTCTCCAACTCTCGTTTTCCTCCTTTGAGAAATGAGTTGTGAAGATTAAATAAGATATTATTTGTAAAACACTAAACACAGAGCTTGACACAATGGACTGCATAGGAGGATATTGAAATTGCCAAGAATTAGGACAAGATTAGCATTGGGGAGAGTTGTCAGTGAGTCAGAAACCAAAATCTTGAAGGGGTGAGGGGGTGTTATCCTTGGGTCAATGTATGGCTACAATAAGCATGGTCATGGGTGGCACAGTCAAAATAGATGATATTCGAGGCTAAATGACTTAAGACATTGGGCTTCTGCCTTTGCTGGTGGGAGTTCATAAAACAAAGAGACTACAGTTGTGTGCAAACTGTCTTTGGAGGTACCCTCTTCTTGCCCAAGGCTTTAGATATTTTGAATGGTACAGAGATTCTGAGGAGGGAGAGGAAAATGTGACCAGAATCTCTCGACTTGGAGGTGGCCCTCGAGTGTAGGCGAATTGAAGATAAGGACAGATGGTGATGCAGAGTGCAGATGCCAAGGGCTCCACAGGCTCAGTGTGCTTGATGGGGAAAGTCCAGTTGGGGCACGTGTGCTGGAGGAGAGCCACCTGGGCCCCAAGGGGATGGTTTGAGTCCAAGGCTGAGTGGGCTGAGAAAAGAAAGTCCCCACTTCTCTGGTCTGTCTGTGTGGCTGGTACACAGGCAGAATTCACAAGAGTCAAGAGCAGCTGGGGTGCGGGGGTCAAAAATGCCAGTATGAGCTGGATATAGAGAATGGCCAGTGGGAAGGAGAGCTCACTGCCCAAGACAGAGAGGAGATCATTCGAGTTGAAACAGGCAGAGGTGATTAGTGGCTGGGCCAGGCGTCAGGAAGAGAGAGTCCTCTCCTGATCCTCTGTCCTGCTTCCTTCCCTCAGGCCTGAAGTCCAAAACGCTGGCCCTGCTCCCTGACGCTCCCGACTCTAAAGCAAAATGCCAGCAACTAGTGCAGTCAAGGCCATGGTGACTTCCCAAAGGTGCTCTGGGGGAGCACCGGGAGAGCAATTGCCCTGATTTCTCAACCACACCTTGTGGAACAGCTCCTCCTCCATCCTTGTTACTGGCCAGGTCCCCTGGGGTGGGGATCTTCCATGGGGACCGACATCCTGTCTAGGATTTTTGCTTTTCTTCATTTTTGCTTTGTTTTCATTTCAATTTCTTTGGGGCTTGCTTGGAAAGACTTGGGCTTCCCCTTTCAGCCCAAGGTTTCATTAGCTCACTGCCCCTCACCCAGAGCTCCTGGTGAAGCTCGTCTTATTCCCCCTCCATCTCTGACCCTAAGAGCTGTGCTCCAGGATCACTGAGAAATTGAGATCTTTCAGGAGCAAGCTGATAGAACCTTTGTGCTCACCCCTCAATTAGAATTGCCTATTGCATATCTGTCTTCCCTATAAGATTTGAGTAAGATTTCAGAATTGAATTGATTGAATGAGATTTCAGAAATCTTATTCGTCTTTGTGTTATCAATGCCTAGAGCATAAAACGCAGTCAGTAAGTATTTGCTGAACTGAAATGAGGTAGAAACCATGTCATCCTCTCATACGGGGTTTAAGGAGAGGCATATGGGACCTGGGGGAGCTCCCTGTGTTTTCTAAGGAGGCTTCTCCTTTCCTGCTGATACTGAGCACGTTCAGGGCAGCCGGCGCTCCCTGATTGATGAAGGTGCACTGATGTCTTCAGGGACACCGGAGCTCCCTCCCCATTTCTCTGGAGTGCTGGACTAGTGTGGTAGGCAGTCATGCCATCAAACAAAATTTTTTTCAGGAAAAAAAGTGTAACTCAAGGATATATGGATTTCTCAAGTGCCTCTTTTCCACCTCTCCACACTGAAAATACTGTATTCTCTTATTTACAGCACTTTTCTAAATTCCCTGCGTGAGTGTTGACTCAGTTGTTCAAACCTGGGGAAACCAGAGTCAACTGCAAAACCCCCTGGCCCTGACCCGGTCACAGAGCTGGTGGCAGGGCCCACCTGTGTCCGTGGAGGCGGGGAGCAGGGCAGGGAGAGGCTGTGTGGAATGACCGCAGGTATTTGGGGCTCTCTCTCTGATGGTCTAACAGCAGTGGGCAGGGTTGTTTTCCAAGAGGTCTTAGGAAATCAATCTCCTAGTCATCTGCAGGCAGAGGCTTGTCATGAACTGTGTGGCCTCGGGTGAATTGCTTAGCCTTCTGAGCCTTAGTCTCCTCATCTGTAAATATGGAATAATAGTGTATATTTCTGGGGTACTTCTGAGAATTAAATGAACTAATTCATGTAAAGTCTGTAGAATAATGGAGAGCTCACAGTAAGTGCTCAACAAATGTTGACTATTATCATCACCGTCATCATCATTATTTCTCCTCATACTGATATAAAACTATTTTATTTTATGTTGTGAAGGCAAAAAGTGGTATGGAAATTCTGAAAAGAATATAACGGTTTCACCAAGTAATTTAGAAAGGCTTGTTGAAGGAGGCAAGAACATGAAGAAATATAAGTAGTGGCATATGATTAGACAGAAGAGCATTCAGAGAAACTCAATTTAATTTAGTTTAATGGTTAAAAGAGTACAGATTCTGGAAGCAGATGCAATTGTAAGATTACTAATTTTGCCATTTACTAGCTGTATAATATCATGTGTGTTACTCAAATTCACTATGCCTCAGTGTATTCCTTTGTAAAATGGGCGTGATGATAATATCTATGTCAGAAGCTGTGATTATGATTAAAAGCACTTGAAAGCACTCAATAGTGTTAGCTGAGATCATTAATAGTGTGCCTACTATGTGGTGTCCGACATAATTTTTGATACCTTGGGGACTGAAAGGCAGGTCACAATATCTGTTCTGTGCTGTTCATTGTGCGTTGGAAAAAGTAAAACATTTAGAGAGAGATAACAGGTAACCATAACACAAAGCAGTGTCTGAAAGTGCCCCAAATGGCAGAAGAATTTGAGAAATATTGTTGATGTGGTACTCTTTTTCTAGGACCAGCAGGAAGTGGCTGGGCGGGGGGCCCTTGAACCCTGCTGCTTCCCGTAGAACAGCCTCTCATTGCCGGCTGAGGACTGTCCCCAGGAACTGCCCTAACCAGGAAAAGGCTTGGCCTCTCCAGGCTCCCTTCAGTTTCCTAACCAGTAACATGAGGACAAAATCCACTGCCTCACAGCACTCTAGGAGAGAACTCAGTGGGGTGCCGTATTTGAAAGTACATACTTTGAAAAGTTAAATGAAGTGGTTTACAAGTTTTTGATACTGTTACTAATCCATTTAACACTTCTACCTCTCTCCCCAGCACTGGCATCACTTCCGCTTAATCTGTATCTGGTCTGCCCTTGTTGTGTACCCCATTACAGGCTCATCCCCCCCTCACTGGAGCAGCTCTGAGCTTGAGGTGTTTCCTACATTGAGCCTTTGAGGGTGTGCTATCATATGTACCTCTGCATATGGTCTGCTCTGAGGGGCAGGCTTATCCAAGGTTCATGGGAAATTTAGAAAGAATTACATCACCTAGAGTGATAGGAAGCTGAACAGGAAGCAACGGACAAAGGAACTTTATTTTTTGAGCCTGGTATATTCCTTACTAGACACACACACACACACACACACACACACACACACACACACATTTTTCTTCTTTTATTGTGTAATTTAAGATATCCCAAACCACATAAGACACGTGTACAGTTTCTAAAATATAGTTATGAAGCAGACACCCATGTAATCACCACATGGGCCAAGAAACAGGGCCTTGCCGGCACTCCAGAAGCCCCTGTAAGCTCCTCCCCAGTCTATTGTGATTGGATGTTTAATTTTATAATTTAAAGCTTCTTTAAAAAAGAAGCTTTTCAATCTGCATCTATTGGTGTGATCATATGATTTTTCTCTTTTAATGTTACGTTATATTACATTAATTGTTTTTCTCATATTTAGTCAACCTTGCCTTCTTGGTATTAACCCAACTTGGTCATTATGGATTTTTTTTCTTACTATATTGCTGGATTTGGTACGATGATACTTTGTTTTACATTTCTGCATCTTTGTTCATATATGAAATTGGTCAGTAATTTTTCATTCTCATTAATGTTTTTGCAGGATTTTGAGATCAGTAATGTATTAACCTTATAAAATGAATTGACAAGTGTTACCTTTTTAAAAAAGCTTCTGAAATAGACTGTCTAAAATTTTGATTACTTATCCCTTGAATATCTGGTAAAAATTGCTAAGGAAGTTTCCTTTGTGGGGAAAATAGTACTGATTCAATTCCTTCAGTGGTCATTGAGGTATTCACAATTTCTATTTCTTTTTGAGTCACTTTTGGTAGATTATTTTTTTCTATGTGGATATACAGTGTGTCCAGCATCCTGTGTTGAAAAGGCTATCCTTTTCCCAGTGAGTTAGCTTGGCACCAACAAAATGGTCTGTGGGTCCATATGATTTAATCCTTTGTCTCTATTTGGTTCCATCAATCTAGTATCCTTATACCAATGTCACGCTGTCTTGATTACTGTAGCTTTAGTCTTGAAAGTCTTGAAATCAGGCCGTGTAGTACCCCAATTTTGTTCTTTTTCAAGACTTTTTAGCTATTCTAGGAAATTTGCATTTCTGTATAAATTTTAGAATCACATTACAATTTCTACAAAAAGCCTGCTAGAATTCTGAATGGGATTACACTGACTACAGATCAATTTGGAGAAAACTGATATCTTAACAATATTGAGTCTAGTTTTATTAAATTATATTTTTCTGAGAATTTTTCCATTTCATCTAACTTCAAATTAATTTGCTTTTTTTCATAAAGCATTATTAATATCGTTAAGGTCTGCAATATGTGTGACGACAGCCTCCTTTTCATTCCTCATATTTGTTATGTGTATCTTCGCTTTTCCTTGACCAAACTTATCAGAGGTTTGTGAGTGTATTAGCTAAGGTATTCCTGGTTTCTGAAACAACAAGCCAAAATGTGATATTATAGTTTATTCTCTAAATAGGTGTATGTAGTCGGCAGTGGTTTTCCTCTAAGTAATGATTCAAGAACCCAGGCCTTTTCCTTATTTCTGCCGTCTTCATGACATGGTTTCCAGGGTTGCTTTGCTTGCCTCTATCCTGCTGGGAAAGAGGATGAAAGACACCCGTGGAGGGTTAATGGGCCAGGGCTGAGAAGGGTGTGTGTCACTTCAACTCACATTCCATTGACCAGAACTCAGTCACAAGGCCATAACCACTCAGGCAGTGCTGGGAAATTCTACTGTACTGTGAACCTGGAAAGAAAAGGAATAGGTTTGTACAGATATCTTACGTATTCTAGAGTGATTTTTAATGGTATTTTTAAAAAACTTATTCCTTTGCTGGACCTTGCTGTTATGTACTAGTTTTCTATTTTATTAGTTGTTGCTCTTAGCTTTGTTTTATTCATTCTTATACTTAACTTTGCTTTATTTTTTTATTCATCTTCCAACTTCTTGAAAAAGATGCTTAATTTATTAGTGTTCAAGCTTTCTTTTGTAGTATTTAAGGCTACAAATTTTCCCCCTAAGTAATGCTTTGGTCACATCCCATGAGTTTTCATCTGTGGTATTTTCTGATTCTTCCAGTTCAAAACATTATCTAATTTCCATTGGTATTCCTTCTCCAATCCTTGAGTTATTATAAATTGTTACTTACTTTTTAAATATATGGAAATAAGCCTTTATTATTGATTTCTAGCTTAAGTGCATTGGAAGAGAGAAAGTATACTGAATTATTTCAATCTTCTGAATTTTATAATTATTATAATATTTTTCTCTACTCTTTTTGCAAGATACACACTCTGTCTCCATTCTTTAAATATTTGTTCAAGATTTGTAATATGTGTATTTAACTTACCAAATTAAGTGATTCAATTTCTTTATCTTCCTCAGGGTTAATACAATGATCATTAATTTTTTACCTTTACTGACTTCTTTGATATTGTTATCCTGTATTTTACTGCTATGTTTTCTTTTTTAATGCTACTAGATGTTATTATTGTTATTTTGTATAGTGCATGTGCATTTTTATTTACCCACTTATTTGCTATATTTTTTGCTCTTCATTCTTTCTTTTAACTAGAGTTACTCTCCTATCTGAAATTCATCCTTTAGATTTTTCTTAATGAGAGTCTACCAGGGGTGAATTTTCTCAGATTTTTGTTTTCTTAAATTGTACTTTTTCTTCTTTTTTTTAATTGAGGTTTTGTTTATTTACAATGTTCAGGCAAAGTAATTCAGATCTATATCTATATCTATATTCTTTTTCAGACTCTTTCCCATTATAGGTATTACAAGACATTTAATATAGGTCCCTGTTCTATACAGTAGGTCCTTGTTGGTTATCTATTTTATATATAGTAGTGTGACTCTGTTAATCCCAAATTCCTAATTTATGCCGCCCCCCTTTCCCCTTTGGTAACCATAAATTTATTTTCTATGTCTGTGAGTCTGCTTTGTAAATAAGGTCATTTCTATCATTTCTTTAAATTTCACATATAAGTTATATCATATGATATTCATCTTTCTCTGTCTGGCTTACTTCTCTTAGTATGATATAGTCTAGGTTCATCCATTACTGCAGATGGCATTATTTCATTCTTTTTTATGGCTGAGTAGTATTCTATTGTGTATATATACAACTTTTTCTTTATCCCTTTGTCTGCCAATGGATGTTTAGGTTGCTTCCGTGTCCTAGCTGTTGTAAATAGTGCTGCTATGAACATTAGGATGCATGTGTCTTTTTGAATTATGATTTTCTCTGGGTAAATGCCCAGTAGTGGGATTGCTGGGTCATATAGTAATTCTATTTTTAGTTTTTTAAGGAACCTCCATACTGTTCTCCATAGTGGCTGCACCAATTTACATTCCCACCAACAGTGTAAAAGGGCTTCCTTTTCTCTACACCCTCTCCAGCATTTATTTGTAGACTTTTTTGATGATGGCCATTCTGACCGGTGTGAGGCAACATCTCATTGTACTTTTGATTTACATTGCTCTAATAACTAGCAATGATGAGCATCTTTTCACGTGCCTGTTGGCCATCAGTGTGTCTCCTCTGGAGAAATGTCTATTTAGGTCTTCTGCCCATTTGGGGGGATTGTATTTTTTTTTGTTATTAAGTTCTATGAGCTGCCTGTATATTTTGGAAATTAAGCCCTTGTCGCTCACATCATTTTCAAATATTTTCTCCCATTCCATAGGTTGTCCTTTCATTTTGTTGATGGTTTCCTTTGCTGTTTAATTAGGTCCCATTTGTCTATTTTTGCTTTTGTTTCCATTACTCTAGGAGACAGATCCAAAAATATATTTATGTAATTTATGTCAAAGAGTGTTCTGCCTATGTTTTACTCTAGGAATTTTATAGTATCCAGTCTTACATTAGGTCTTTAACCCATTTTGAGTTTATTTTTGTATATGGTGTTAGAGAATGTTCTATTGCATTCTTTTACATGTTGCTGTCTACTTTTCCCAGCACCACTTGTTGAAGAGACTCTGGATTGTTTCCTTAATTTCTCTTTCTGATATTTTGTTGTTAGTGTATAGAAATACAACAGATTTCTGTATATTAATTTTTTTCTTGCAACTTTGCCAGATTCACTGATCCATTGATCTATGTGTCTGTTTTTGTGCCAGTACCATACTGTTTTGATTCATGTAGCTTTGTAGTATAGTCTGATGTCAAGGAGCCTGATTCCTCCAGCTCCGTTCTTCTTTCCCAAGATTGTTTTGGCTACTCAGGGTCTTTTGTGTTTCCATATAAATTTTAAAAAGTTTTTTTCCAGTTCTGTGAAAAATGTCATTGGTAATTTTATAGGGATTGCATTGAATCTGTAGATTGCTTTGGGTAGTATGGTTATGTTAACAATATTGATTCTTCCAATCCAAGAACATGGTACATCTTTCCATCTGTTTGTGTGGCCTTCGTTATGTGTAGCTTCGCTTTTCCTTGACCAAGCTTATCAGAGGTTTGTGAGTGTATATCTGACATCAGCATTTTATAGTTTTCAGAGTACATGATTTTTGCCTCCTTAGGTAGGTTTATTCCTAGGTATTTTATTCTTTTTGATGAGATGTTAAATGGGATTGTTTCCTTAATTTCTCTTTCTGATATTTTGTTGTTAGTGTATAGAAATACAACAGATTTCTGTATATTAATTTTTTTCTTGCAACTTTGCCAGATTCACTGATGAGCTCTAGTAGCTTTCTGGTGGCATCTTTAGGATTTTCTATGTATAGTATCATGTCATCTGCAAACAGTGACAGTTTCACTTCTTCCTTTCCAATTTGGATTCCTTTTTTTTCTTTTTCTTCTCTGACTGCTGTGACTAGGACTTCCAAAACTATGTTGAATAAAAGTGGCAAGAGTGGGCATCCTTGTGTTCTTCCCAATCTTAGATGGAATGCTTATAGCTTTTCAACATTGAATGTGATTTTAGCTGTGTGTTTTTCATATATGGCCTTTATTATGTTCCCTCTATGCCATTTTCTGGAGAGTTTTCATCATAAATGGATGTTGAATTTTACCCAAAGCTTTTCTATATCTATTGAGATGATCATATGGTTTTGATTCTTCGATTTGTTAATGTGGTGTACCATGTTGGATGATTTGTGGATATTGAAAAATCCTTGCATCCATGGGATAAATTCCACTTGACCATGGTGTATGATTCCTTTAATGTATTGTTGGAGTTGGTTTGCTAGTAGTTTGTTGAGGATTTTGGTATCTATGTTCATCAGTGATATTGGCCCATAATTTTCTTTTTTTGTGATTTCTTTGTCTGGTTTTGGTATCAGGGTGATGTGGCTTCATAGAATGCGTTTGGGAGTGTTCCTTTCTCTGCAATTTTTTGGAATAGTTTCAGAAGGATAAGTGTTAACTCTTCTCTAAATGTTTTATAGAATTCACCTGTGGAGCCATCTGGTCCTGGACTTTTGTTTGTTGAGAGTTTTAAAATTACTGATTCAATTTCAGTACATGTAATTGGTCTGTTCATATTTTCTGTTTCTTCCTGGTTCTGTCTTGGGAGATTGTACCTTTCTAATAATTTGTTCATTTCTTCTAGTTTGTCCATTTTATTGGTGTATTGTTGCTCATAGTAGTGTCTTACGATCCTTTGTATTTCTGTGATGTTGGTTTTAACTTTTCCTTTTGCATTTCTGATTTTATTGTTCTGTCCTTTTTCTTCTTGATGAGTCTGGCTAAAGGTTTATCAATTTTGTTTATCTTTTCAAAGAACCAACTTTCAGTTTTCTTGATCTTTTCTATTGTTTTTTTAGTCTCTATTTCATTTATTTCTGCTCTGACGTTTATGACTTCTTTCCTTCCACTAACTTTGGGTTTTGTTTATTCTTCTTTCTCTAGTTGCTTTAAGTGTAAGGTTAGGTTGTTTATTTGAGATTTTTCTTGTTTCCTGAGATAAGCTTGTTTAGCCATAAACTTTCCTCTAATAACTGCTTTTGCTGTGTCCCATAGGTTTTGGATCATTGTGTTTTCATTATCATTTGTCTCTAGGTATTTTTTTATTTCCTCTTTGATTTCTTCAGTGATCCGTTGGTTGTTTACTAGCATATTGTTTAGCCTCCGTGTGTCTGTGGTTTTTGCCATTTTAATTTTTTTTTTTGTAGTTGGTTTCTAGTCTCCTTGCATTGTGGTTGGAAAAGATGCTTGAAGTGATTTCGGTTTCCTTAAATTTACCAAGGCTTGCTTTGTGGCCCAGCATGTGATCTATCATGGCGAATGTTCCATGTGCAATTGAATGTGTATTCTGATGCTTTGGGGTGGAATGCTCTATAAATATCAATTAAGTCCATTTGGTCTAAAGTGCCATTTAAGACACTTTTTTCTTATTGATTTTCTGCATGGATGATCTGTCCATTGATGTAAGTGGGGTGTTAAATTCCCCCACTATTATTGTGTAACTGTCAGTTTCTCCTCTTATGTCTGTTATTATTTGCCTTATATATTAAGTTGTTCCTATGTTGGGTGTATATATATTTACAATTGTTATATCTTATTCTTGGATTGATCCCTTTATCATTATGAAGTGTTCTTTTTTGTCTCCTATAACAGTCTATTTTGTCTGATTTAAGTATTACTACTCTGGCTTTCTTTTGCTTTCCATTTGTGTGGAATATCTTTTTACATCCTCTCACTTTCAGTCTGTATGTGTATCTAGATGTGAAGTGAATCTCTTGTAGACAACATATACATGGGTCTTGTTTTTGTATCCATTCATCCAGTCTGTGTCTTGGTTGAAGCATTTAGTCTGTTTACATTTAAGGTAATTATCAATATGTATGTTCTTACTGCCATTTTGTTACTGTTTGGATTTGTTTTTGTATGTCTTTTTATCCCCGTTTTTCTTTTGTTCTATTCTCATGATTTGATGACTGTCATTAGTGTTATGTTTGGATTTCTTTTTCTGTGTGTATATCTATTATAGGTTTTTGGTTTGCAGTTACTTTTGTATAGCAGTGTGTGTGTGTGTGTATATATATATATATATATATATATATATATATATATAAATTGTTTTAAGTTGTTTTAAGTTGCTGATCTCTTAATTTCAATTGCACTTTAAATACACTGCATTGTATTCTCCTCCTCTCGGGATTATTGTTTTTGATGTCATGTTTTACATCTAGTAGTTTTGTGTATCCCCTAACTGCTTATTGTGGATACAGATGATCTTACTATTATTTTCTCTTTTAACCACCCTACTAGCTTTGTGTGTGGGTGATTTCCTACCTTTATTGTATGTTTGCCTTTACCGGTGAGCTTTTTCATTTTGTAATATTCTTGTTTCTAGTTGTGGCCTTTTCCTTTTTGCCTAGAGCAGTTCCTTTAATATTTTTTGTAAAGTTGGTTTGGAGGTGCTGAATTCTTTTAGCTTTTGCTTGTCTGTAAAGCTTTTGATTTCTCCATCAAATCTGAATGAGAACCTTGCTGGGTAGAGTATTCTCGGTTGTAGGTTTTTTCCCTTTCATCACTTTAAATATATTGTGCCACTCCCTTCTGATCTGCAGAACTTCTGCTGAAAATCAGCTGATAGCCTTATGGGAGTTCCCTTGTATGTTCTTTGTTGCTCTACCCTTGCTGCTTTTAATATTCCCACTTTATCTTTAATTATTTTCATTTTAATTACAATGTGTCTTGGTGTGTTTCTCTTTGGGTTAATCCTGTATGGGACTCTCTGTGCTTCCTGGACTTGGGTTGGGTGACTGTTTTCTTTCCCAAATTAGGGAGGTATTCAGCTATTATCTCTTTAAATATTTTCTTGGTTCCTTTCTCTTTCTCTCTCTTCTCCTTCTGGTACCCCTATAATGTGAATATTAGTGTGCATGAGGTTGTCCCAGAGGTCTCTTAAACTGTCCTCACTTTTTTTCATTCTTTTTTCTTTTTTCTATTCAGTGGTAGTGATTTCCACTACTTTGTCTTCCAACTCACTGATGCATTCTTCTGAATCATTTAATTTACTATTGATTCCTTCTAGTGTATTTTTCATTTCAGTTATTGTGTTCTTCATCTCTGTTTGGTTATTCTTTATATTTTCTAACTCTTTGTTAAAAACTTCTAACTTCTCACTCTGTGCATCCATTCTCCTCCCAAGATCTTTGATCGTCTTCACAATCATTACTCTGAACTATTTCTTGAGTAGATTGCCTATCTCCACTTCACTTAGTTCTTCTTCTGGGCTTTTATCTTGTTCCTTCATCTGGAACATATTCCTCTGCTGCCTCATTCTATCTAAGTTGCTATTTGCCTTTTATGTATTTGGTAGGTTAGTTATGTTTCTTGACCTTGGACAAGTGGCTCTCTGTAGGAGGCGTCCTGTGCATCCCATGAGTGCCCTCCCCTCTTATCACCCAAGCTATATGCTCTAGGGGTTCCCCCTAAGAGGGCTGAGTGGGTCCTTCTGTTGTGGCAGGCTGACTCTGTGGGTGGTCTGATAGGCTTTGTTGGCCCCTAGTCTGTTTGGTTGCCAGGTCCTGCCTTGTGCATATGTTGCTGGCTGCTGTTTAGCAGTGCCTGGTCGTGAGGTGACTGGTTACAGAATCCTAGGTTTCCCCAGGGCTAGTGCCAGCTCACTAATGGGCGGAATCAGGGCCCCAAAGATTCTGGAACTATTGCCCACCCACTGGCAGGTGAAGCCACATCCTGGGGTTAGTGCCAGATTACTGGCAGGCAGAGTTGGTTCCTGGAGTCTGGCTGCAGGGCCCAGAGATCCCAGAGCTCATTTCAGATTGTGGGGGGTGGGGTGCTGTTTCCTGACACAGTCGGGTATGGGGTCCAGGGTGTCCTGAAGGTGGCATTGGTCTGCTAGTGGGAAGGACCAGGGCCCAGCTGGTCCCTGGGTAGGGTCTTGCCTGTGTTGCAGTTGTTTTATTACTTCTGGTATCATCTGTCTCCTGGTTAATGAGGCTGGTCTAGAGGCTTGTGTGGGCTTCCTGGCAGCAGGGGCCAGTGCCTGCCTACTGGTGGGTGGAGCTGGGTCTTGGCCCTCTGGTGGGCTGGGCCATGTCTGGAGGAGCATGTCGATAGGAGCCTGTCAGCACTATAGTCTTTAGACAGCCTATCTGCTGATGGTTGGGGCTGTGTCCCCACCCAATTAGTTGTTTGGCCTGAGGCGTCCCAGCACTGGCGCTTGCAGGCTGTTGTGTTGTGCCAGGTCTTGGTGCTAATGAGCCAAGATATCAGCCACCAGCAGCAACAGTGTTCACACGGCTGAATGTTCCCCAATATGTCTGCCACCAGTGTCTATGTCCCCAGGGTGAGCCACAGCCACCCCCAGTCTCCCCAAGAGATTCTCCAAGGCTATCAGGTAGGTCTGGTCCAGGCTTCTATCAAATTACTACTTTTACCTTGGGTCCCAGTGTGCATGAGATTTTGTGTGCCCTTTTAGAGTGAAGTTTCTATTTCCCCCAGTCCTGTGGGGCTCCTGCAGTTAAGCCCCACTGCCCTTCAAAGCAAAATACTCTGGGGGCTCATTTTCCTAGTGCCAGACCCCTGGGCTGGGGAGCCAGATGTGGGGCTGGGAACTCTTACTCCTGTGGGAGAACCTCTGCACTGTAATTATTCTCCAGTTTGTGAGGTGCCCACCCAGGGCGTATGGGATTTGATTATATCATGAGCCTGCCCCTCCTACCCATCTCATTGTGTTTCCTTCTTTATGTCTTTAGTTGTAGAAGATCTTTTCTGGCAGGTTCCCGTCTTTTTCGTCAATGGTTGTTCTGCAGAGAGTTGTGATTTTGGTGTGCTCGTGAGAGGAGGTGAGCTTAGGGTCTTTTCATTTTATCATCCTGGCCACTCTCTGTACTTATTATTGAAAAGTGTTTTCACTGGAAACCTGTCGTTCTTGTTTAGCAGCTATTTTCTTTCAGCATATTGTATTCTGGCTTCTATTGTTGCTCTTCTCAGTCTAACTCTTTGCAGTTATTCAGTTCCCCCTCTCTGGCTGCTTTTAAGATATCTCCACTCCCCTTATTTGGAGTTTTTCAGTTTCACTCTGATTTGTCTAGGGGTATATTTCCATTTTTTTTTATTGAACTTGAGATTTATTGGAGATGAGCATATGGATGGGTGTCTATCAGTTCTACAAAATTCTCAGCCATTAATTCTACAAACACTGTGTCTTTGCCATCTTCTCTCCCTTTCCTTTTGGAACTCTGGCTTAAACATATGTTACACTTTCTCACATTATCCTTCATGTCTCTTAACCTCTCTCTCATAATTTCCATCATTTTATCTCTCTGCTGTATTTTTCTAAATTTCTCTTGGTCTATTTTATGATTCACTAATTTTCTCTTTAGCTGTATCTAATTTGCTGTTAAAGCTGTTGAGTTTTTAATTCTTTTATTATAGTTTTAATTTCTAGGAAATTAATTTCTAGTTTCCTGTTCCCTGTATGTACTTAAGCTGGCCTTTTGATTCTTTAAACACAGTAAATGTACTTATTTTTGTTTCTGGCACTTTGCATTTGTTGTCTCCTTTAGTCCTCAGGACCGTTCTGTGGAATATCATTACATCTGTCACAGAGATAAGAACACTGAGATGCTTGTCTCAAGGTCTGTTATTTCCTTTTCTACCATCTACCTTCAGCTAGAAACTGAAGCTCAGAGAAATTGCTTCGAGGCAGAGAGAAGTTTGGGGTTTGATCCCTGCTGGGGATCTATAGAGAAATTGCCTCTGCCTGACAGACCCTCCCTCAGCATATAATAAAGAGACAGGGCCACTGATTATGGAATAAGGTTTTATGGAGCTAAGACTTAAGTCTCCATGACACTGTGGGCAGGGACTGTGTCAAATACATCCCTGTGACTACAGGGCTTAGGGCAAGACTCAGTAAATATTTGGTGATCGCATGATCCAGTGTTCTGGGTGCATAGCTGGGATGCAAATATATTTACTTGCAGGAATGAATTAATAAATGACTAAAATAGCAATACAATTAAAACAGACAATCAAATGGCATTTACTTTTTGAGTGTTTATCAATATCTGGCTGTAAACATTGAGATCGGGGGTTCACAAGCTTTTTCTATGAAGGGCCAGATAATGAATATCTTAGACTTTGCTACTGTATGGCCTATTTCACAACAACTCAGCTCTACCATTGTAGCCTGGTGTTAGTTGGCTAGGACTGCCATTACAACAAACTACCACAGACTGGCTGGCTCAAATAACCGAAGTTTCTTTTCTCACAGTTCTGGAAACTAGAAGTCCAAGATCAGGGTGCCATCAGGTTGGTTTCGGTGAGAACTGTTTTCCTAGCTTGAAGATGTGGCCGTCTTCTCGCTGTGTCCTCACATGACCTTTCCTTTGTGTGTCTGCAGAGAGGGAGAGATTTCTGGTGTCTCTTCCACTTATTATAAGGACATCAGTCCTATCAGATGAGATTCCCCCTTATGACCTCATTTAACCTTAATTACCTCCTTAAAGGCCCTATCTCCAAATACAGTCACATTGGGGGTCAGGGCTTCAACAGTGAATTGGGCAGGGAGACACAATTTAGTCCATAACAGAGCCTAAAGCAACTATAGACAACATATAAATTAATGGCCAAGGCTGTGTTCTAATAAAACTTTATTTGTAGAAACAAGCGGCAGGCTGGATTTGGTTCATGGACTGCAGTTTGCCAACTTCTTATCCATATATATAAAGATGATTAACTTGTGAATGTGACAAAACTTATTTGGAATAATATTTCTTCAGGGCACTCACTCTTGGCTCTAGTGGCTCTTCGAGGCTCATTGGGAAGAGCACAACACCAGGGTAAAGCCAGGGTCAGCTTGCCCCCACTGACCAGCTGTGTGTTCTGACCTTCCTAGCCTTCCCTGGAGGCTGCTGTAAGCTTAACTTATCAAAGGCACCTAACACGGTGACTGATAGTAAGCAGGCCTTTAACAAATTTTATTTCATTGCCCTATCTTAAATTTCCTATAGAATGAGACACAAAACCTCAGTTTAAATGCAGTTCGTGCAATGTATGTATGTGAGACAACCTGTATCATGCCATTCGTTCATTCATTCATTCATTCAAATATGTATTGAACAGCTTCTGTGAGTGAGAGTTCCAAGTGCTGGGCACGCAGTCATGATTAAGACAGACAAAACCTTGACTTCTCCTGGTGTGTGTTGCCAAAATTATAGCACCGTTTAAGAAAGACCATTAATCTTCTTGATTGTGCCTCTTTCACAAACTTTTACCCATTTCTATTCGTGTCTGTTCTTTGGAAGGTGCCTGCTATCAATCACCTCACCTTAGTGAATGAATTCTCCTGGTTGCTTCCCTCTTCTGTGCAATAGGTACAGACCTTCCAAGTCTAGGAAGTCAGTAGGACCTCTGCAGAGTTAGGGCTTGGAAGGAGAAGTGTTTTTCATTTGGGGCGAAAAGCTACTTGGATAGACCAAGAAGGAAAGTTGGCAAAGTCAGCCTCAATGCTTCTTCCCACCACAAGAGATGGTCCCTTTGTACCACCCCGCTTCCTGATTTTGGCATTCTGGTGGGTTTCATGCACAACTGCTGGTTTCAGTGACAACCTGGGGCCATGCTGGTGTGATGGGAGGGCCTAAGAACTGTCTCATGAGGATGTGACGGCAACTCTTACAGGGGAGGCCTGACCAACCCCATTACTGGGAGAGCGTTTCTGAGGGAAGAATGGGATGGATGACCTGATGAGCAGCTCCGATGCACTATGACAGGAGATAGCACAGCCAGTTAACCCCCAGCCATCCAACAAGAATGCACTGGACTCTGCCTTGGTATCTGGCCCCATACTGGTGTAGGAGGAGTGGGTCATTAGGTCACGGGGGAAAATGTCATTGAGATACGGTGGAAAGATCAACAGCTTAATGAAGAGCTGCCTTTTCTTCCCAGCTACTATTAGCTACATGTTTTTGAGCAAATCACTTTTCCAGGCTTTACCAAGTCTTCTCTCCAAGTATAAAATAAAGGTTTTTGAGTATGACCTCTTCTAGACCATTCCTCTCAGGAAAAAGCAAGGCTTGGTACCTCTAAACTTTGCCCAATGGCAGACAAGCTCACTGGAGGCAGGCTGAGGGCTACAGGAAGAATCACATTCCGGTCCTAGGTTAGCTCTCCATCGTCCCCGCAGGAGCAGGATACAGACATGATCCCTGCCAGGCGCATCTGTGCACAGGTTCCCCTCTCCTGGACTTCTAGCCTCCTCTCTAATGTACGGCCTGTGCAGATTCTGCTTGCATCCACAGCTCACTCCAGAACCACCTCCTTCAGGAAGTCCTCCGCAGCCGGTGAACCTGGCCTCTAAGGTCCACGCACAGGCAACACTGTCCCGGCCTTCATTCTCACTTTTTAGTTCTCACACCTACATGGCTGCCAGAGTGGATTTTTTTCACTCACAAATATGTTAGTTTACTTTGCTATTTAAACGCAGCAGCTTGCAGGTGAAGGCCAGAGCCCTGAGCAGGGCATGCACGACCCTTTGCAGCCTGGTTCCTGCCTAACTGGTGAGGCTTATTATCACATTTTTTTTCTAGTGACTTATAACCTTTTATTAGTGAGGGCGTCCTTAAGTACATTTGGGGTGCATATAAAAGAGCATGACATTCCTGGATTTTTTTCACTCACAAATATGTTAGTTTACTTTGCTATTTAAACGCAGCAGCTTGCAGGCGAAGGCCAGAGCCCTGAGCAGGGCATGCACGACCCTTTGCAGCCTGGTTCCTGCCTAACTGGTGAGCCTTATTATCACATTTTTTTTTCTAGTGACTTATAACCTTTTATTAGTGAGGGCGTCCTGAAGTACATTTGGGGTGCATATAAAAGAGCGTGACATTCCTGCTCTTAGCCGTTTGAGCGGCGTCTCCTTTTTAATTCACGTGACTACAGAAGGCACTTGGTCTCCGCGAACTGTGTGCATCTGATATGCGGGAAGCACGTCAGGGAAGGGAAGAGAAATTCTGAAACCAGGGCCCACCGGGACGATGGAAGGGTCCATGGGGCAGGAAGGGGTGGGGTGGGGGCAGTGGCAGCCGTCACGGTGACTTTCTCCCCACTTCATGTAAACTAAGGTGCCAGTGATTAGTTACCGTGGATATATTTTTCTAAAAATTCAAAATCTCTGCTAAATTACTCATAGCTTCACACTATATTTTCTCTTGCAAGTACATTTAAAAAAAATTTTATTTTATACTGGAGCAAAGTTGATTAACAATGTTGTGTTAGTTTAAATGATACAAATGAACTTATTCACAAAACAGAAACAGACTCATAGGCTTAAAGAATGAATTTATGGTTACCAGGGGGGAAGGGTACAGGGAGTTTGGGATTGACATGCAAATACATCTTTAACACCACATATCCCCTCTGTCGTGCCTTTCTCTTTCTACCTGGCGGGACTTCCACTGTCTTCCTCCAGAAAGCCTTTCCTGCCTGCCCTGGGCTTACCTGTAATTTTCCACTTTCCTATCTGCTTCATCTTCTGTGCTGACCTCCCTCAGCATCAACACAGAGCTTCTTTATATCTTTATTCCCAGAACCTGGCACACAGTAGGTGCCCGACAAATAAATGTTTGAATAAATTATTGAATTCCGGAGAATGAATAAGTTCCACTTGATGGTAAACTGTTTGGCAGTGTTTTCTAATAATGCACGCTGTGCCAGCCTTGACTCTCTCTGGCTCTGTTCTGGCTGCTCCTAGAGCTGGTGCGGCACAGGAAACAAGCATGACCTCAGCAGCTATGAGGTTGGATTGGGCTGAGCTGCCCAGTCCGCCCGTCAGCCAGTGCAGCCTCGGCAGGGTGGGGAGACACAGCTTCCCTCAGTCCCACGGAGCAGGAGGGTAGAGCTGAGAGAGGAAAGCCTGCGCTTCAGGGCTCGTGACCCCACCTGGTGAAGCAGCCCAACTGCAACAGGCCAAGGGAAGCATGTGCTGGTATTGCAAACACCCAGAGGCTCTTTCTAGCCTTCTTGGGGCCTCCCTCCCTCCCCAGTCCGGGCATGTTCTCCAGTTTTCTGGAGGAGGCCACACCTCACTTTACTTGTGCTCCAGGACAGCTGTACCTAGCAGGTGAGAAGGGCCCCAAGCATTTCTAAGAGGGGAGGCTACTCTTGTGTCTGGGAAGGGACTTTCTGATGAGGTCTGGATGGGAGAGCAGGTTTAGAAAGTTTAGGCGGTCCTGTTACTGTTCTCAGGACCGGGTAGCCGACCCTGTCCGGCCCTGCCCTGCCTGGCTGTGAGGGAGATATTCCAAGCACAGTTCCCTGGGGCTGTGGCAGGGCATGGACAGACCCTCTAAGGACAATCTGATC
>NC_041215.1:38003011-38044687 GCF_002837175.3 Physeter macrocephalus | reverse complement strand
TTCTGCTTGCATCCACAGCTCACTCCAGAACCACCTCCTTCAGGAAGTCCTCCGCAGCCGGTGAACCTGGCCTCTAAGGTCCACGCACAGGCAACACTGTCCCGGCCTTCATTCTCACTTTTTAGTTCTCACACCTACATGGCTGCCAGAGTGGATTTTTTTCACTCACAAATATGTTAGTTTACTTTGCTATTTAAACGCAGCAGCTTGCAGGCGAAGGCCAGAGCCCTGAGCAGGGCATGCACGACCCTTTGCAGCCTGGTTCCTGCCTAACTGGTGAGCCTTATTATCACATTTTTTTTTCTAGTGACTTATAACCTTTTATTAGTGAGGGCGTCCTGAAGTACATTTGGGGTGCATATAAAAGAGCGTGACATTCCTGCTCTTAGCCGTTTGAGCGGCGTCTCCTTTTTAATTCACGTGACTACAGAAGGCACTTGGTCTCCGCGAACTGTGTGCATCTGATATGCGGGAAGCACGTCAGGGAAGGGAAGAGAAATTCTGAAACCAGGGCCCACCGGGACGATGGAAGGGTCCATGGGGCAGGAAGGGGTGGGGTGGGGGCAGTGGCAGCCGTCACGGTGACTTTCTCCCCACTTCATGTAAACTAAGGTGCCAGTGATTAGTTACCGTGGATATATTTTTCTAAAAATTCAAAATCTCTGCTAAATTACTCATAGCTTCACACTATATTTTCTCTTGCAAGTACATTTAAAAAAAATTTTATTTTATACTGGAGCAAAGTTGATTAACAATGTTGTGTTAGTTTAAATGATACAAATGAACTTATTCACAAAACAGAAACAGACTCATAGGCTTAAAGAATGAATTTATGGTTACCAGGGGGGAAGGGTACAGGGAGTTTGGGATTGACATGCAAATACATCTTTAACACCACATATCCCCTCTGTCGTGCCTTTCTCTTTCTACCTGGCGGGACTTCCACTGTCTTCCTCCAGAAAGCCTTTCCTGCCTGCCCTGGGCTTACCTGTAATTTTCCACTTTCCTATCTGCTTCATCTTCTGTGCTGACCTCCCTCAGCATCAACACAGAGCTTCTTTATATCTTTATTCCCAGAACCTGGCACACAGTAGGTGCCCGACAAATAAATGTTTGAATAAATTATTGAATTCCGGAGAATGAATAAGTTCCACTTGATGGTAAACTGTTTGGCAGTGTTTTCTAATAATGCACGCTGTGCCAGCCTTGACTCTCTCTGGCTCTGTTCTGGCTGCTCCTAGAGCTGGTGCGGCACAGGAAACAAGCATGACCTCAGCAGCTATGAGGTTGGATTGGGCTGAGCTGCCCAGTCCGCCCGTCAGCCAGTGCAGCCTCGGCAGGGTGGGGAGACACAGCTTCCCTCAGTCCCACGGAGCAGGAGGGTAGAGCTGAGAGAGGAAAGCCTGCGCTTCAGGGCTCGTGACCCCACCTGGTGAAGCAGCCCAACTGCAACAGGCCAAGGGAAGCATGTGCTGGTATTGCAAACACCCAGAGGCTCTTTCTAGCCTTCTTGGGGCCTCCCTCCCTCCCCAGTCCGGGCATGTTCTCCAGTTTTCTGGAGGAGGCCACACCTCACTTTACTTGTGCTCCAGGACAGCTGTACCTAGCAGGTGAGAAGGGCCCCAAGCATTTCTAAGAGGGGAGGCTACTCTTGTGTCTGGGAAGGGACTTTCTGATGAGGTCTGGATGGGAGAGCAGGTTTAGAAAGTTTAGGCGGTCCTGTTACTGTTCTCAGGACCGGGTAGCCGACCCTGTCCGGCCCTGCCCTGCCTGGCTGTGAGGGAGATATTCCAAGCACAGTTCCCTGGGGCTGTGGCAGGGCATGGACAGACCCTCTAAGGACAATCTGATCGGTGGATATAGTGTCAGAATTTGAACCTGGGCCTGTGTGTTACAAACTGTGGACATACCTGTCAATTTGCTATGGATGTGATGACTTTCTGTAAAAGTGGTTTATTGAGCTAAACTAAACTTTAACAACAGAGACACAGAAATTGTAGTAATGATGTTTACCCACATTTATTCAGGCTCTTTGTCTCACCAATTGCCCACCCCGAACTGTTGCTTGAGTTCTACAGCCACAGTAGTCGGGGAGTCCTTCTTCACTCTAAATATGTCCCTGGAGAACATTAGGTTTGAGATTTTATGAAGAAGACAAAGGACTATTGAATGAACTCTGAAGCCGTGGGCTGCAAACTCAGTCCAGTAGTTACTTTCGTCCTTTTTCAGTGAAGAACTACTGAGACAACTGGAAAGGAAGCAGCGGACAGTGCAGGTGAGGGGTGTGGCCCTGCCCCCAGAGGTCACCCCTGGGAGGGGGACTGGGGAAGGGCGGGGGGATGGAGAGGAGATTTTCCTCCCATTTCAGGTCCTTCTGCATTCTTGGCTCTGTTTGCATAATGAAGCATCTATTGCCTTTCTAATTTTAAGAAAAAAACTGCTTTTTTCTGGAGGGGAGAAGAGCTGGTGAGAATCCCTAACAATTTCACGTAGTCCAGGTTTGCCCGGTCCCACATGCCCTGCTCTGCGGCTCCCTGGGTGGCCTCCCTCCCCCCGGCGGGGATTGGCCGGTTCACAGGCTCATAGGCGGACCAAGCTCTGTCCCTACACTTGCAGTGGTCCAAGGTACCCTTCCCCCCCAACCCCCATTAGCTGTTCTGTGATTCTTTTCCTGGAGATTTTTCCTAGAGATTGCAACTTGTTTTTTAATTAGCCTTATTGGGGTATAATTTACATACAATAGAATTCACCACTTTTAAGTGTACAGTTCGATGACTTTTGACAAATGTGTACACTTACATAACTATCACTACAATCATCATATAGATGATCGCATCTGCCCCTGCCTAGTAAACCCCCGTCCCACGTCCTGTCGCTCTAGGTCTCCTCTTATTCTAGAGTTTCACATAAATGAAATGGTGGTGTGTGGAGCCTCTCGTGTCTGACTTCTTCCACTTAGTAAGACTGCCTCTGAGATTCAGCCATGCGTGTGACCGTGAGAATCCTGTTACTTTGTCGCCGCTGAGTTGTGTCCCATGGGGTGTCACTGTTGTTTGCCATGCACCAGTCCGTGGACATTCGGACTGTTGCCAGTTTGTCTGTTATGAACACTTCTGTTATGAACATTTGCTTACAGATCTTTGTGTGGACATGTGTCGTCCCCCCCACCCCGACCCCCCGCCTTTTTTTTTTTTAAACCTAGGAGGATAATTGCTGAGTCACACGGTAAGTGTTGCTTAACTTTATAAGAAACTGCCAAACTGTCTTCCAACGGCTGTGCCGTTTTACATTCCCACCAGCTGTGTGTGAGAAATCCAGACTCTCACTTCACTTGGTATTATCAATGTTTTGGATTTTAGCCATTCCAGTGGGTGTAAAGTGGTATCTCATTGTGGTCTTAATATATAGTTCCCTGATGATTAATGATGCTGCATCATTTTATGTGCTCATTTGCCATCTGTATAATCTTCTTGATGAAGTGTCTGTTCAGACTTTTTGCCCATGTTTTTATTGGGTTGTTTGTCTTATTACTGAGCTGTAAGAGGTCTTTGTATAGTCTGGCTACGATTCCTTGTCAGATGTATACTTTTCAAATATTGTCTTCCAGTCTGTGGCTTACCTTTTCATTTCTTTAACAGTGACTTTTCAACAACAAAAGTTTTAAATTTGAATTAAGTCCAGTTTTCACTTTTGTGTGTGTGTGTTTCAAGTGTTTTGCATCCTATTTGCTTAATCCAAGATCATAGAGATTTTCTTATATTTATTTCTAAGAGTTTTATGGTTTAGGTCCAACACTTAGCTATATGACCTACTTTGAGTTAACTTTGTATGTGGTATAAGGTAGGGGTTTTGCGTATATTTTGCGTTTGGCCTATGGTTATAGTTCCAGTACCATTTATTTAAAGGCTACTATTCTCTTCCCATTGAATTACAGGATTTGGTTTTTATATAGTCTTTTCAATTATTTTTAATCTAAGGCACTATAAAAATGTGGTACTTCATATAAATGTTAGTAAATGACCTTTTGTTCTTTCTCTTTTACTGGGATACTTGCAATGGCATGAACTTAGCATCACTTGTATTTTACGGAGCCGTCCAAGCTGATGAATGGGAGAGTTTTTCTGTAGAGTAGACCCTATTCGTTGGGGTCCGAGCAGAAACTCTTCTCCTGGTAGTGATGGTTCATGACCATTACAGTATTTAATTGTGCTGTACCCACATGTGGACTGTGTGTGTATATGGGAAGGAAACTGCCGTTCAATGAGCACATACTATCTTCCAGGTACCTAATTTAATCCTCATAACAGCAGCCTGAGATGAGAATCTCACTTTGCAGGTGACAAATAGGAGGCTCAGAGAGAATGATTAACTGACCTATAGCAAATACAAATCTGAGCTTGGATATGAACCCTTTTTTCTTTCTGTTACACTGCCTCTACCCTACTGGCCATCTTCACATTTTTTACCATATTAATGGTATTAGCCAGGGTTCTCCAGAGAAACAGAGCCAATAGGCTATATGAAGATATATATGGGAGGAGATTTATTTTAGGAATTGGCTCATGGGGTTATGGAGGCTTGAGAAGTCCCGTAGTCTGCTGCCTGCAATTGGAGAACCAGTAAGGCCGGTGGTTTAATTCAACCGGACTGCAAAGCCCCGAGAATTAGGGGGCTGAGAGTGTCAAGCCCAGTCTGGGTGCAAATACCCGAGAACCAGGAGCACCAAGGCGGATGTCTCACCTCAAGCAAAGAGAGTGAATCAGCCCTTCCTGTACCATTTTTTTTTTTTTTTTTTTTTTTTGCGGTACGCGGGCCTCTCACTGTTGTGGCCTCTCCCGTTGCGGGGCGCAGGCTCCGGACACACAGGCTCAGCGGCCACGGCTCACGGGCCCAGCCGCTCCGCGGCACGTGGGATCTTCCCGGACCTGGGCACGAACCCGCGTCCCCTGCATCGGCAGGCGGACTCTCCACCACTGCGCCACCAGGGAAGCTGCCCTGTACCTTTTTGTTCTGTTCCGGCCCTCAGCAAGTTGGATGCTCCCTGTCCACACTGGTGAGGACAATCTTCCTTCCTCAGCCTACCTATTCAAATGCTAATCTCTTCCAGAGCTACCCTCACAGATGCATCCAGGAATAATGTTTCACCAGCTATCTGGGCCTCCCTTAGCCCTGTCAAGTTGACACGTAAAATTAACCACCATACTAATGATATTTTAGAACCAAGTATCACTTACCAAAGGAGGGCACGTCTGGCAAACAAAGGAAACCCAGGCCTCGTGGTAGAAGGGCTCAGGTGTGGGCCTCGGAGGCTGTGAAGAGTGTCTGCACCTAGGATTGGCCACAGCCGACAGAGTCCTCACCTCCTGCGGGTCCACCTGCAGATGCCCACACCAGCGCCTGTCTGCTGGTTCAGTGGAATTTAAGTCTGTGTGGGAATGGTGAAAACCGTCTTCCAGGGTGGTGCGTAAAATTCCTGGCATGTAGTAGGTGCTAAATTATTGTTACTCTGTTGGTCCTGATCACCAGGCTAGAGAAGGAAAGGAATGTACTGTTGACTCTGAACAATGCAGGTGTTATAGGGGCACCGACCCTCCAAGCAGTTGAACATTGACTATAACTTCACAGGTGGCCACCATCCAAGGTTCCGTGTCCACGGAGTCAACCTACTTTAGTATGTATTTAGTGGAAAAGAATCCACATATAAGTGAACCCGTGCAGTTCAAACTCATGTTGTTCAAGGGTCAGCTGTAGTTCCTGTGGGATTTCAGCGAAAGGAGGAATGTAAGGCACAAGGCACCCATAGTAAACCCCATAAATGCCAGTTCCCATCCCCTAATGCCACCAGGAGACAAAAATCCCTGTGGCAGTATACTTCCTGTCTGTCCTTGAGAATGGCTTTGCTTTTTTAACCAACAGCACACTCAGTAAAACGTGTGTGCCCTTTGCCTCCTGTGAAACAAAGGACCGGCAGTGTTTGGATAAGTGAATTGCAGCAGCTTAGGTGGGCTGGCTGCAGTTTGGGAGCGCAGGGCCTCCTGACACCCAAGGGCTTGCTTTCCCGTGTGGGGGTGCGGGGATGGAAGGGGACGGTCTGTCCAGAGCAGCATGAAGATCACTGGCCTTGGAGGCAGGAGATGAGGATTGGAGTGCTGGCCACCCTGGCAACTTGCTAACCTTTCCCCAGCTTCAGTTGTGTTTGTTTTAAAATAAGAGGGGAAGAGCCAATATCACTGAATGTCTACTATTTGCTGTGCATTTTACACCTACTATTTCATTTGCTGCCCAAACGTACATACATGGTCGAGAGTGTTTTCCTTCTGTCATACAGAAAAGGAAACTGAGGTTCAGGCAAGTCAAATGCCTTCCCTTCTGACTACAGAGTCTTTTAATTGTTTTGAAACACCATTCTGCTACTGATTCAAAATAGAGGGTAGTAATAATACACAGAATAATTGTGAAGATCCAGTGAGATCATGAATACACAGGTTGCAAACTGTCAGGTACAACAGACCTGTTTTAGCTGTGTTTGTTTTTTTAGGTTTAAGAAACTAAATGAAACATTCTATTAACTGTATGGTGAACGTGCCAGTAGAAATATACAAGTCCAGGCAGAATAGAGGATTTTGCATGTGCGTCCTGAGATTAATATTTAAATATCCAAATAGGAAAAAAATGCATTTTCTTTTCTTTCTAGTGTAGTTGTTTCATTCTATGCACGCTTTTACCCTGTGTCATGGACTTAAAAATGTTATTATTATGCCCCCAGGTTAGAGCTGTAGCTAGGCCAGGAACATGGATAGATTTTTCTGAATATTGTCCTGGGTTGAAGGTAAGATGTAGATGTAGCCAAGCCCTGGGAAGCAGGGCTGATGGGGCCAGAGCACATCCAAGCACAGGGCGCTGTCCTGGGCGTTTACACACACTATTTCAGTCCTTAACGGAGGCCTGGGAGGGGGCCATCCGCAGGTATGGGCCAGGATGAAGGAAGTTAAATACTTTCCCGGGTCAGGGAGCCAACAGGGGAGGTGCGTGTGAACCGTGTATTTGTCTGCACTTCCCTAGATCCCTAGTGCTGAGCTCAGAGCCCAGCGTGGAGTAGAGACTCAACTCTAGATGGTGAATGAATAAATTGGAAAAGGAAGGAAGGAATCATAACTGTGGATTTGGGTCTGGGAGAGCTTCACGAAGTGGCAGTACTGATTAGGCTGATGAGTTGATGGTGGGAGAGGGGGCTGATTCTCAGGCACTGAGGGGACAGACCCTTCAAGGCCAGGACACACCCCTGAGAGGAAGGTGGCACGTGTGAGAGACAGGAGAATGACAGGCAGATGAGAAGCCGCAGGCTGAATCTGCTCCTTTCTCTGGACTAAACCAGAGTCAAGAGTAGGGGAGCATTCTTCGGCTCACACAATCCACTCCTGGTGGAGCCAAGTAGAGGCAACAGGACTGATGGACGCGGTGTTTGCTTGCAGCGTGCCGTGGCCTTCGTGGTGTGAGGGTGCCCCAGGGCAGTCTCCCCCGACTCTCAACATATGCGTGTAGGAATACTCCCAGTTTCTCTGAATTCATAGAATTCTCTACACAGCTTCATTGCTAACATGTAGCCCCCTCCAGCTCAGAGCCAGCAAGGGAGTGTCAGAGCTTTGTCACATTTGTAATCTCTCTGACCTCTACCCCACGTCACTGCCTTCCTCTTCTGCTTTTAAGCGTATGATTACTTTGAGCCTGTCCAGATAATGTCTGTATCTAATGTCAACTGATTAGTAATCTTAATTATGTCTGCAAAATCCTCTGTGTCCTGTAACATAACATATTCATGAGCATAATCCCGGGGCAAAAGCCTGGGGTCCAGAATTCTGCCTACCACACTGCTCTTGCCTTCAGCTCTAACGGGGGACTCAGAATGGGGGACTCAACAGGCAGTGTGATGCAGTCCAGGGAATGCTACCAGAAGAGTAACACACAGTGCTGTGCAGCGCTCAGGAGGTCTCTCTAAGGGAAGCAGGGGCAGCTTCCTGGAGGAAGACGATCTAAGTTGAGCCTGGTATGATAAGTGGAATTTAACAAGGGGGGAAAGGTCCCAGGCAGAAAGAATAGCATGTGTGTCTGCAGTGCAGGGGTTCATTACTGCTGACCTGTAGAATTCACTTCAGGGAGCCAGAGAGACAAGAGGCCTTGGAAGGACGGATGAGAGCCCACAGAGTTTCTTAGCAGGGAGCTGGAATGCTCAGGTCTTCATTTAGGAAGATTGTCTGCTGGCACTCTGGGAATGGAGAAGCACACCAATCAGGAGGCTGTTCTGGTAACTCAAGTAAGCTGATGATGGCTTGAAAAGTGGAAATGCCAGTTGGAGGGAGAGAAGTGAATGTGAGATGGCTAAGGATTGAGTGTGAGAGGGTAATGAGTTATGAGTGAGTGCCAGGCTCCTGGCTATATGACTAAATGCAGAATGGTACCATTCACGGAGACTGGAGGAGGAACAGTGTGATGGGAGACACGGATTCCATTTTAGAGATGTCTAATAATTTGAGGTGGCCGTGAGCCACCGAGTGGCAATTCCTGTACACAGACCTAGGATAGTGATCACAGTTCGGGAGTCATTGGTGAATGAGTGAGATCACCTTCCAGAACCAAAGTGTGGGAAGACCAGAGGACCTGAAAAACAACTTTTAGGTGGTGGGAGGGAGGAAGAACAGCCAGCAAAGGGGGGAGAAACAGCAGGGGTAGAAGAAAGAAATCCAGGTGGTGTGATGGCTCAGAGTCAAAGGAAAAGAGTGTCAAGAGAGACGTTGAAGTCAAGTACTTTTGAGAGGTCAGGTGAGATGAAGACCAAAAATGTCCACTGGATTTAGCACCAGTGAGGTCACTGGTGGCCTGTTAAGAGTAATTCCTGTGCATGGTGGGTGCGATCAGGTGGCAGTGCGTTAAACACTAACATGCGAGGTAAGCGTCACAGCTGGACGGAATCACGGTCAAGAAAGCTGGGAAGAGGGGTTGATTTTATCTTATTTTCTCTTTGCACATGACACTTTATTTTATTTTTCTTGGGTTTTATTTTAAACGAAAGAACAAAGATTATGTTTAATTGCTCTTGGGAAGAAGCCAGTGGAAAGGTGAACATACAGAGAAGACAGGATAATCAGTGGAGTTAGGAGGGCCTGGGTGAGCAGGAGACGGTGTGATCTGGACCACAGACAGGAAGAAGGGAACAGGACTAAATTTGTACCAGGGAGGAGAAAGGGGTGAGTGAAACTTCAGGAAAACGTAAAGGATTGGAGACAAGAGTCTGAAGGTGTTCCTGAGTGACCAGTTTGTAGTCTCTGTGGAGGAGGAGGTGAGGGAGGAGGAGGTGAGCTTGTCATCTGGAAAAGATGAGGAGAAGTAGTAGAGCAGGAGAACTGGGCAAAGAGAAGGGCTGAGGAGCCTGTGGAGGAGGGGGGGAGAGTGCTTGTTGGGGATATAGAGAATCGCAGAGCAGCTGTGGGCGCTCAGGCCTGTGGATCCCCAACGTTCCTGTCCTTCCCACCATATGAAAAAACTTTTTAATGCAATAGAAACAGATTTTCAAGGAAGTTTCAATATACCACATAAGCAATATATTTCCCCCTTGCTGCATATTTTAATTAGAGTAAGGGCTGGGGTGAGGGATAGATAATATCTTCCTCCCTCATCCCAGCAGACCTGGCTAGGTGAGAATGGCACTCATTTCTTCTAGAGGCCTTAAATCCTTTTCCTCAATGTATTTCTGGCAGCCATTACCAGTCAATGAGAGTTGAAATGTGATATGAAATCAAATTTACTCTCTTTAAGCCACTAAGTATCTGGTAGGTGCATTTATTTATTAACCAAACAAGCATTTCCTAGGCATAGATAATTTTAAGCAATAATATATATTTTATTTGAAATTTGAAAAAGTATAGTAATCAGTCCCTTCATGAAGATTGTTTTTTAGTACCTTCTATTTTCCAGTCACAGTGTATTCAGGATTAAAACAATGAACTAGAAATAGACCCTTTTAGCAAAGAGTTTATGGGGGCAGAATATATATAATAAATGAAATAACCATTAAAGGTCATTAGCAATATAACCAAAAACAGATGCCCTACAATGATATATAATTTAGGCTATAAAGTGGTATAATTTTTATATATGTTCAAAGGACGAGGAGATCAGATGAGTCTCCTCGTATTTATATAAACTGGTCTGGGCTTTGTAAAGATAGAATTTTTAAAGAAAATTCATAAAAAATGGTGAATTTTATAGATACCAAAACCAAGAATAGTCTCCCAGTAGGAGGATCAGACATTGCTGAAGGGTCACTCATTCTGATTTAGCTCAATTGTTTCTTCCACATCTTTGGTGATATTCTGGAATCCTGCCATTCACAGGGTGGGGAGATGGCTCATAGCATTACTAACTCACCACATTAAAAGCCATGAATCAGTGCTTGGTGAAAGTGTTAAAAATTCATAAGCATAGAGTATTTCTCCATTTATATGTCTTCTCTAGTGTCCTTATTTCCTCTTCATTCTTGAAAAATATTTTCACTGGATGCAGAATTCTCAGTTGAAAGGTTTTTTTCTTTCAGCACTTGAAAAATACCCACTTCCTTCTCACCTCCATAGTTTTAGATGAGAAATCCACTGTCATTCAATTTATGTGGCCAGCTGTAAAAAGTGTCATTTGTCTCTGGCTATTTTTGGGATTTTTTCTTTGTCTTTAGTTTCTATAAGTTCAATTATGCTGTGACTTGGCATGGAATTCTTTCTGTTTATGCTACTTGGAGTTTTCTCTGCTTCCCAAATCCGTAGGTTTATGTCTTTTGCCAGATTTGAGAAATCATCAGCCATTATTTCTTGGAATAATTTTTCAGTCCCATGCTCTGTCTCCTCTCCATGTGAGACTCTGATGACACCCTTTTACTAGGATCCCACAGCTCCCCAAGAGTGTTAATACTCTTGCAACCTATTTTCTCTCTATTGCTCAGCTCAGGAAAATTCTGTTGATCTGTCCTCAAGTTTATTGATTCTACACTGTGTCATCTCCACTCTATACTGAGCCTATCCAGCAGACTTTTCCTTTCTGTTATTGTGTTTTTCAGTTCAGTAATTTCCAGTTTGGTTCCTTTTTATTAAAAAAATTTTTTTCTATTGCCGAGGTTTTCAATTTTATTGCTTCAATAAGCGATTATGAATTTTCTTGACACTATTTTACATTAGTGTCAAGAAAATTCATAATCGCTTATTGAAGCATTTTTATGATGACTGCTTTAAAATCCTTGTAAAATAATTCTGACATCTGATTCATCTTGGTGTTGGTATCTGTTGATTGCCTTTTCTCATTCTTGTAGTGATTTTCTCATTCTTGGTATGACCAGTGATATGCAGTTGTATCCAGGACATTTTAGGTATTATAAGATTCTGGATCTGATTTAGTCTTCTTTTTTTGGCAAGCATTCCCCAGTTGAAGTGTTCTGTTAGGGCAGTAGGGCAGGGTGGATGTATATGTCAACTTCCCACTGGGCCTTGACAACAGCACCCCAGTGAAAACAGAGCACTGACTGACATTGCCTCCTTGCCTGGAAGGGAAAGGGAAGCAGAGGGCTGACTCATACTGCTTTGTTGCTGCAGGGAGGGGTGGAAGCTCATCTCCCAGCTGGGCCATGATGACACTAAGGGAGAGATACAGGGAGGGGCAAGCAGCATGCCCCTGAGCTGGCCTTTCAGCACCCCTTCCACCTCACTGACGCTGGGGCAGGGTGGAGGCTTGGTTGTGGGTGGGAGGGAGGTGGTGGTGAAGCATGGTGGTGATTACCTCTCCCTCACACTGCCTTGTTAGGTCTGATTGCTGCTGGCCTGGGGTCGAAGCTCAACTCCATGCTGTACCCTGCTGGCACTCCACTGGCAGAGCAATCAGAGTTCTTCCTGCTCCCACTGAGCAGGAAGTCTGCTTCCCACTGGGGCCACTGACATTGCCCACAAGGGGGATCCCCCAGGTGAGGGTATCTGCTTCCTGGGCACCTGGCCCTGCTGAAACCCTGAGGTGGGGGAACGTGGTTTTGGTTGCTGTTTGGCAGGAGCAGAGCAGGTATTGCCAAAAAGGTGTCCTGATGTGAGGCTGCCCTTTCCCTGGACCTTTGACTGGGAGGAACAGGCTTTTCTTAGGGCCTATTGTTGGTTCAGGGCTGGAGGATCTCTGATATGTGGGAGGAAGTAAGGAAACCAATGGATTCACATCCTTCCTCAAGTACAGAGGCTCCTAAGTAGCCACCTTCTTCTTTCCACTTTTCAGAGACTTCCTGTGCTTGTTTGTTGTGTCTACAGTTTTTTGGTTGTAAGGGAGGGGATGTGGGAGGAATGGGTCTGCTCTGTCTTGGACAGAACCAGAAGTCCAGTAAAATTTTAAATTGAAATTGAGGGACTTCCCTGGTGGTCCAGCAGTTAACACTCCACTCTCCCAGTGCAGGGGGCCCCTGTTCCATCCCTGGTCAGGGAACTAAAGCCGCATGCCACAACTAAAAAAAAAAAAAAGATCCCACGTGCTGTGACTTAAAAAAAAAAATGATCCCATGTGCCACAACAAAGATCCCATGTGCTGCAACTAAGACCCAGTGCCACCAGATAAATAAATAAATATTTAAATTGAAATTGAAATTTCACATTGAAAGTTTAAAACTTTTTTCCATGAAGATCTTGGGCATATTTTTACATATATTCTTAGGTACTGAGGTATGTTTTTTATTGATTTTATTAAAAAGTATCTTTTAAAATTGCACTTTCTACCCATTCTTTGGTAGATTGTAGAAATATAGTAGATATTATTAATGCTTATAAGTTTGCCTAAAGATTCTTTTGGAATTTCTGTCAGAACGTATGTAAATGACAATACGTTCATTTCTTCCTTTGCAAGTCTTATGTATTTTATTGCATCTTTCTGTCTTTTGTGCAGGATAGGATCTTTAGTACAGTGTTGAAAGTGTCATAGCAACCATCCTTGTCTTGTTTCTAATTTGAAAAGGTGTTTTCAGAGGTTAACTGAGTGTGATATTTTCTGTAGGCTTTTTAGAATACCCTCCATCAGATCTCAAAGTTTCTTTCTCTTTCTATTTTGATATGAGGAGTGGATGGTGAATATTTTCATATACTTTTTCTGAATCTATTGAGATGACCATGTGTTTTCTTTTCCCTTTAATCTATTTTTGTGGTAAACTTAATCTATTTATGTGGGAATAATTTCAACAATTGGTCATGAAATGCTATTTTTTTTACATCATTAGACTCATTTTGCTAACATTTTGTTTAGAAATTTTGCATCTATATTTGGGGGTGAGATTAATGTGTCTTGTGCTACCCCTGTTGAGTTTTTGTGTCAGCATTATACCATCTTCATTCAAGGAGCTGAGGAACAATCCCACTTTTTCACTTCTTTGGTGAGACTGGAATCACGTGTTCCTTGAATGTTTGGTAGGATGTTCCTTTTTTTTTTTTTTAATTTTTAAAGTCTTTTTTTCTCTCTTTCATTTAGTATAGCTTCTATCATTACATCTTCAATTTCACTAATCTCTTCTTTCAGAATGTCTAATCTGCCATTAATCTCATCCAGTGTACTTTTAAAAAATATTTATTTATTTAGTCTGTGCCAGGTCCTAGTTGCAGCACGTGAGATCTTCATTGCGGCATGCGGACTCTTAGTTGCAGCATGCATGTGGGATCTAGTTCCCCAACCAAGTATCAAACCCGGGCACCCTGCATTGGGAGCCCGGAGTTTTACCCACTGGACCACCAGGGAAGTCCCAGTACATTCCTTTAAAGCTATCTGTGTGTGATACTTTCTTTATAAGACTTTTTTCCTTTTATGAAAAGAATTTAACATGTTACTGAGTGCCTTCTAGCTCTCAGGAACTGTAGTAGATTCTTATACACGAGCTTGTTAGATCTGCACATCAGCCCTGTAAGTAATCACCCCTGTCACTGGAGATGAAGAAAGTGAGGTGAAAAGTGTACGCCATTTCTCAGGGTCCCTCAGCCAGAAAGTAATGGACCAGGAATTTGAATCAAATTCCAGATGTCCAAAAAATGTTATTCATTCTTTTCACACATTGCCAGACAGAATTTATAAGAGACAAAGACAACTTGCAGTGTCATCATATCCTCACAGCCTGGGCTCACGGTCTGAAAGAGTACTGCTACATGCTAGTAGATAGAGCCATTTCTATTTGCACATCTTTAGTTGATGGTAAGGCTGTGCATTTCTCAACATATTCTTTATTTATTTTTGTTTTGAGTGTTCATTAATTATGCTTTTTAACGTAATTTAATGGTAAGTTTATAGAATTTAAATTTGTAGATTCACATGCAGTTGTAATAAATAATAAGAGAGATCCCACAGAAACTTTGCACAGTTTCCCTCAATAATCATATCATTTTTTAAACATCTTTATTGGAGTATAATTGCTTTACAATGTTGTGTTTGTTTCTGCTGTATAATAAACAGAATCAGTTATATGTGTACATATATCCCCATATCCCCTCACTCTTACATCTCCCTCCCACCCTCCCTATCCCACCCCTCCAGGTGGTCACAAAGCACCGAGCTGATCTCCCTGTGCTATGTGGCTGCTTCCCACTAGCTATCTATTTTACTTTTGGTAGTGTATATATGTCCATGCCACTCTCTCACTTCGTCCCAGCTTACCCTTCCCCCTCCCCGTGTCCTCAAGTCCATTCTCCACATCTGCGTCTTTATTGCTGTCCTGCCCCTAGGTTCTTCAGAGCCATATTTTTTTTAGATTCCATATATAGGTGTTAGCATAAGGTATTTGTTTTTCTCTTTCTGACTTACTTCACTCTGTATGACAGACTCTAGGTCCATCCACCTCACTACAAATAATATAATTTCGTTTCTTTTGATGGTTGAGGTGTCCAGCACTGGATTTTTCAGGCAGTTGGGTGGAGCCGGGTGTTACTGCCGAGATGAGGACCTCTGGGGGAGCTCACACCAATTAATATTCCCTGGGGCCTGACGTTCTCTGTTAGTCCAGTGGCTTGGACTCGTTACTCCCACCACAGGAGCTCAGGCCCAACCCCTGGCCTGGGAGCCAAGACCCCACAAGCCACGCAGCACAGCAAAAAAAAAATAAATAAAGCAACGAACAGAAAAGAGCAGAACCATAACAAAGAATAAAATGTGAAGTAAAATTGGAAAATTTAGAAAATATATTAGAAAACATAACAATAAAAATGAAACAACGGCAAAAAAAAACAGAACCACAACAGCAAAAAAATAATAATACTATGAATATAAATAAACAAAAACACAATCGAATAAAAGATACAATTAAAAGATAAGAATTAAAACATTTTTAAACATTAAAAAATTCCCTGTGCCTCCTCTATCAGTGTCCTTGTCCCCACAGTGAGCCACAGCCAACCCCCACCTCCCCAGTAGGGCTCCAAGACCTCTAGGTAGGCCTCTGGACCTGCTGTGTCAGCCCCACCTCTACGTGTGCTCCTCTCACCAGCAACTGTTCCTGAAGCCGGCCCGGAGCACATGTGCCCCTGCAGGCCAGCTGGGGCGCAGGCCTCCACAGGCGTGCCCACAGAGGCCAGCACAGCTGAAAGAGGCCTCGGAGGGGGGGCTGCGTTCGTTCCGCCTGGACCTGCACGGCCAGAGGTGGCTTTCATGGGGGTCGGTGCTCAGGCCCACCAAAACCCGCTTGGCCCACGGAGGCCTTGTGGGTGGCAGTGCTCAGGTCCGCCGGGACCCATGCGGCCGGAAGAGTCCATGGCAGGGGCAGGACTCAGGCCCAGGCCTCGCGTGACCAGAAGAGGCTTTGGCAGTGGCGGGGCTCAGGTGGGACCCATGTGGCCGGAGGCGGGTCAGGGGGCCCTCAGGCCTGGGACCTGTGCGGCCAGAAGAGGCCTTGGCGGCGGGGCTCAGGCCCGAGACCCACACAGCTGGAAGAGGCCTTGGTGGGGGGGCTTAGGCCTGGGAACCACGTGGCCTGTGGGGGCCCCAGGGCGGGGTTCAGGCCCGGGACTCCAGCAGGCTTGCCAGGACCCAAGTGGGCAGGGGTTCCCCTCCAATCCCCCAGTCCCCGAAAGGTCCCTCTCCATGCCCAGTGATCCCCTCGCCGTGAGTGGGCCCCTCTGAGCGTAGGAGCCTCTCCTCTCCCCCAGCCCCCACTCAAGGGCGCTGGCCCCGTCCCACCTCCACTTTTCTTCCCTCGCTCCTTCCCTCCCATGTCCTACCTGGTCACACAGGGATTACTTTGGCGGTACGCGGGCCTCTCACTGTTGTGGCCTCTCCCATTGCGGAGCACAGGCTCCGGACGCGCAGGCCCAGCGGCCATGGCTCACGGGCCCAGCCGCTCCGCGGCACATGGGATCTTCCCGGACCGGGGCACAAACCCGTGTCCCCTGCATCGGCAGGCGGACTCTCGACCACTGCGCCACCAGGGAAGCCCTAAGAGACTCTTGATCCTATTTAAATCTCTTTTAGCAAGCATTTGCCCTAATTAGTTTTTAAAAATTAATTAATTAATTTATTTATTTATTTATTTATTTATTTTTTGGCTGCGTTGGGTCTTCGTTGCTGTGCACGGGCTTTCTCTAGTTGCAGCGAGCGGGGGCTACTCTTCATTGTGGTGCGCGGGCTTATTGCGGTGGCTTCTCTTGTTGCAGAACACAGGCTCTAGGCAACAGGCTTCAGTAGTTGCAGCACGTGGGCTCAGTAGTTGTGGCTTGTGGGCTCTAGAGCACAGGCTCAGCAGTTGTGGCACACGGGCTTAGTTGCTACATGGCATATGGGATCTTCCTGGACCAGGGCTTGAACCCGTGTCCCCTGCATTGGCAGGTGGGTTCTTAACCACTGCACCACAAGGGAAGCCCCCTGCCCTGTTTAGATTTAGTATGTAGGTCTGGCCTATTTTATTGGCTGCAGTTCCAATGACAGTTTAGTTTTCTGAGCTTTTGCAATGCTATTCTGATTTGCTTCATTCTTCTGCTTGAGCTCTCCCTTGATCCCTATTAGTGCTGTCTACAGGGTCCAGAAGTGGCTTCCCTGGGCTTCCTGGCATTGTTAGGTGAGTGTGGGAATCCCAACCCATAGAACAGAGAGCACGTCCCCTGGCTGTTCTCCAGCTACCCAATGCCAGTAGGCTTCTCACTCTATCTCTGCCATTGCCATTGGTAGAAAGAAGTGCCTACCTGGGACATCTTCTGCCCCTGGGAAGGGCTGAAGCCATGGGGTCTGGGAGATTCTCTGCTGTTGGGTGGAGGATTGGGAGATACCAGTGCTATGTTGCTTTCTGGTGCTGGGTAGAGGACCAGAAGACACCAGGACTGTTGACACCACTTGTGCAGGCAGAGGGTATACCTGCTCCTGGCAGTTGTGTGGCAGGGGGTGGTTTGGCTTCCCCAGGTTCTGCTGTTGACAGATTGGCCTGTTCTTGCTGATAGTTGAGGGATGGGGAGGTCATGGCTTTGCGTACCCGGGATCTTTTGTGGCTACTGTTGTAGGCAAGTCAGGACACTGCTGCCACTGGGGATAGATTTTCCGGCTAAGACCCTGCTGGGCTTTCCCTTCCTGGAACTTTGGACAGAGAGTGTTCTGTGTTTTCTTAGATTCTGGATTTTTCTATTTGGCATGCATCCATTAATTATAGGACCAAACTAATGGCCAAAGTTGTATACACCTTCCCTAAGATCCAGAGCCCATGCTATGGACCACCTCCTTATCAAACTCTCACACACTAAGCCAATATTCTCCCTGCCCTAAATCACCCCAGGGCCAACCACTATCCCAGAGCCTGCTGTAATTATTCAAACTTGCCAGTCCTAAGCTGTTTATTTTGTCCTGTCTTTCTCTCAGAAACCTCAATAAAGGCTCTAGCCTAGGCTTTCCCCTTGCTCCTTATGCCTCCTGACCAACACCGGTGCTTCCCCGTGTGGCTCTCTGTGGCATGGTGTGCCTCTTTCTCTTGGAAGCGGTACATAATCTAAATCTTCTTTCAATGGCATTAGCCTCTTTGCCATCACTCAGTCACCTCCATAAACATACAAATGAAGCAGAGCAAACTTTTCTCCCTTCTCTTCCTTCATCCTTCTCTCCTCCTCCCCACCTCCCTCCCTCCCTTCTTACCTTCCTTTCTTTCTGCCTGTTGATGGTTCCAGGTTCCCAGCCCAGAATATTTGGGAGATAAAAAGAAAACTCAGGAACAAACTCCAGACCTTATTTAAACCTTGTGACTAGCAGACCTCCTTTGGCCCTACTCTGGCAGGGGATGGAGAGCTCCACCTCATTACTGCCAGGTGGGGTTGGGAGTCCTGGTTCCCCACTGATGAGATCAAAGCTGTCACTTGAAGAGAAACAAGCACTCTACACTCTTGAGGTGACACCTATAGCTATGAATATTGGAAATCAATCAGTATGCAAATATCGATTGAGATTATTCTGCATATCAGGACTTGCAACTAAGCACTATGGGGAAGGTAGAATGCCCTTTCTACTGGAGCTGAAGGTCTGTTTGAATTATTAACAGAATTACCTATAATTCATATTACATAAAAGGAATCAAATTGTTTCAAAATATTTTAAAATTATAAAATGGTAATGTAACCAACTTGATGTGACAGTTTTGAAGAAGAAATAATTTTGACTGTAACAAAAATGTTGTTTCTTTGGTATATTTCATTTCAGAGTTTTTTTGTTTGTATTTTTAAAATGATTTATAATCATATAATACATAAAATTCTAGCCTGCATTATTATATATTTCCTCTACTATTCAATAGCCTTTATGAATTAAATTTTTATGGCTGTGTAATTTTCCATTGAGTGCATATTGTTTAATTTGATTAGCCATTTTCCTATTGTTGAACACAAATTATTTCCCTTTTTAAATTTTCCAAATAGCACTTCCATGAACATGTCGCATTGCAGAATCTTTCCTTAAGGTGGAATCTCTCAAGTGAGATTACTCAAAGTATGACCCTTTTGATCGCTCCTTACACATAACTTTAGTGTTCATTGTAGATATTCCCTGACGCAACTCTTACTGGTGCTGTAATGGTGATTTTCTATTTTCCCCATTCTTTCCACATTTGTTAATTGGAATTTTTCTGCAAGGAAGAGCTTGCTCTTCTCCCCTGATTTTTTTTTTTTTGTTTTTGCAGTACGCAGGCTTCTCACTGCTGTGGCCTCTCCCATTGCGGAGCACAGGCTCCGGACGCACAGGCTCAGCAGCCATGGGTTACGGGCCCAGCCGCTCCGCGGCATGTGGGATCCTCCCGGACTGGGGCACGAACCCGTGTCCCCTGCATCGGCAGGTGGACTCTCAACCACTGCGCCACCAGGGAAGCCCTCCCCTGATTTTTATTTATTCAGTCACTTATTCACATCAATATGGGCTTATGGGTAATTATTCTATCCTTTGGGTTATAATTCAATAATATGGTTATTTATTTTGTTACTCAAATTGTTCCAAATTGGGGAGAATTGGCTTCTTAATAATAGCAATATTACTTAATATTAAGTAATTATATTAAGTAATATTAAATCTTGAAATCCATAAACACCATATTGTCTTTATTTATTTAGGTCTTCTTTGATTTCTTTCACCAGTGCTGATTAAAAAGCCATGCTGATGAAATACCAGTATATAGATCCTGAATATATTTCATTAGATTTATAGCTAGGGATATAATTTTTGGCTATTATTGTAAATGCAGTTTTTTTTTAAATTTCAAATTCTAATTGCTCACCCCTAGTGTATAGAAATGCAATTTATTTTGTTTCTTGATCTTATATCTTACCACCTTGCTAAACTCACCTATTAATTTTAAGAGGTTTCTTTTTTAGTTTCTTTGGGATTTTCTATACAGAAAATTACACATAGACTGTTCAGTTTCTTCCATTTTAATCTGCATTCCTTTTATTTCTTTTTATTGTCTTATTACACTGGCTAAGACTTCAACATTCAATGTTGACTAGCTGTGGTGAGAGAAAGCATCCTGCCTTGCTGAGGTCTTAGGGAGAAAGCACTCAGGTTTTAACACTAAGTATGATGTTTTTTGTAGTTAACCTTTATCAGGTTAAGAACGTTCTCTTCTATTCCTGGTTTGCACTCTTCATTCCTTTGTGTAGATTCAGGTTTCAGTCTGCTATCATATTCCATCTGCCTGAAGAACTTTTACCATTGCTTATACAGTGGGTCTGCTGGAAATTAATTCCCTTGGTTTCAGTTAGTCTGAGAAAGTCTTTCTTATTCACATTTGAAAGATTCTTTTGCTGAATATATTTTTTTCTTTTAGCTGCTTAAAGATGTCACTCCATTGTCTCCTGGCTTGCATGGTTTCTGATAAAATTTTTGCTCTAATGCTTATCTTTTTTCTTTCTTTGTGTATTGTTTCTTTTTACTTTAGCTGTTTTCAAGATTTTCTCTTTGTCTTTTGTTTTCAACAGTTTGAGTATGATATGCCTAAGTGTGAACTTTTTTTCTTTTGTGTTTATCCTTTTTGAACAGTATGGATCTGTGGGTTTAATATCTGTGGCTAATATGGGGAAATTATTGGACTTACTGCTTCAAGTATTTCTTCTGCCCTATTCTCTCTCTCTTCTCCTTCTAAGATTCCAATTATGCCTATGTTAGATCATTTGATACTGGCCTTGAATGTCTGGGTTTCCTCTCTCCCTGCGGATGCCTGTCTTTCTGCATATTTTGGGACCAGTAGTTTGCTCTGCAACCTCAGCTCTGTGATGGCTCCAAAATAGTTATGAATGTGAGACTAATTTGGCTTTTTCATTATAAGGGTAGAGTGATGCTCCTTTTTTTTTTTTTTTTTTTTTTTTTTTTGTGGTATGCGGGCCTCCCTCTGCTGTGGCCTCTCCCGTTGCGGAGGACAGGCTCCGGACGCGCAGGCTCAGCGGCCATGGCTCACGGGCCCAGCCGCTCTGCGGCATGTGGGATCCTCCCGGACCGGGGCGCGAACCCGGTTCCCCTACGTCGGCAGGCGGACGCGCAACCGCTGCGCCACCAGGGAAGCCCTGAGTGATGCTCCTTTGAACTCGCTTTCATATCAGGGCAGAAGGTGCAGTCAGAATGCAGTTTTTAAAATGCTAATCTATTCGTGTGCCTTCCTTTACAAATGAGGATGCTTAGGTCCAGAAAGAGGACGTAAGCCACCTCAAGTCACCCAGGATTTCAGTGGCAATAGTTTGTCACAACTGCAAATTCTCATCACAAGGAGAGTCACTGATTTTTTTTAACCTCTCAAAGTTGTGATTAAATGCCCACTTCCCACTGGGGAGGGAATCTGGGCTACTTTCTCACAACTTGGGTTACTCAGTGGTGCAAGAGTTTGGGGGCCCTCCTGTCCTTGAGACACCAGAGCATAATAGAGAAGAAAACTGAATGACTGTGGTAACTTTCTGACTGGCCTCACAGCAGCCAGGGTGACTTTAAAGACATTCCTCATCATGTTACTCCCTGTTTTAAACTCTTTATTGGCTTCCTCTTTGAACTCAGAACAAAATCCAACTCCTCAACCCACCTACGAGACCCACAGTACTGGCCTTTGCCTCTTTTTCCCCTACCACGAGGTCACAGTGGCTCACTATTTTGGTTCCCTCGAGCCGAAGTGTCTGGACCTCAGAGTCTTCACACAGGCCTTTCCCCCAGCCTGGAATGTTCTCCTCCCCACCCATTCCCAGGGCTGGCCCTGCTCAGCTTAATCATTAAGCATGACTCTGCTTAATCACCTCCTGCAGAGCCCTTCCCTAACTTCTTGGGCTTTCTCGCTTCCCAGCCCTCCTCTCAATTTGTAGTTACACACGTGTGTGTCCTTGTTTGGTGTTTGTGTGTGTCATGGGCGCAGTGACGAGGTCTGCTTGGTTCCCTGGGCACCTCCAGCCTTTGATATTATTAAATGACACTGATGAGTGCAACGCAATGTGTTAAATGATAAGAAAGAGGTGTGGTAGCAAAGATGAGTGCAGGGTAGCAAAGACTTGACTTAGAAGAAATGGAGAGCCCTGAGGACCAGTGTTTGCGACTTGGCCCCGTGGTGGCCCTACTCACTCATCAACTTCCCGTTTCACACTTCTCCCCCTGGTGCCCATGAAACGTCATCGCTCACATCACAGCTCAAAGGTACACCCTTTGAGACCCTCCTTGCCCTGAAATTACTCTCATTTTCCTATGTGTGGACAGTTCTTGTTTGTACCATTGCACCCTTGCTAGTTGTGTAGTGCTTGTTCCCTTGTTTGTTCACAGCTGCTCTGATAGGAGGGGCTTTGTTTTGTGTGTCTTTTATTGATGCAGTTTCTGGCCCGTAGTAGTTCCTAGTAAATGGCAACTTCTTAAGCGACCCTGAATCCAGAATTTGGCAAATGCATCCGTGCTCTCCCAGAAAAATCAGACAAAGCAGCAGATAACTACAGGACCTTTGAAAATAGTTTCTGGTGTATGTGGAAATCCAGCCTGAGAGTACAGAATTGGGGCTAGTTAAGGGAAAAGGCCAATTGGGATTCTAGAAATATTCTTAAATAAACATAATAGTAATACTCCCAGGATCATATTGTAACTCATATTGACTGCCTGAAAGGACTTCCAGGTAGAAGTCCTGTCACCTTGTCTAACAAATGGGTGAGGAGTATGTACTTTAGGTGCAATGAGGTAGAAACTGCCTGAGTCCTTGGACAGTGTAGCGAATAATACATCCTCCTTGGAACCTTGTCAGTGTGAATAATTGACCTGGAAACCCGCATCTTTCAACGAGTGAAAGATAAACCTGATTAGCGCAGGTTCAAATGTCAGACTTTTGTGAGGAGTGAGGCTTGCTAAGTGAGCAAATGTGACCGGGGGTAATATGGAAACTTGCTCCGAAACTAAGGCAAGAAAAGAATTTCTGGGTACCTCTGACCTCCTCAACTTTCCTCTGGTTCAAGAAAAGAATTTCTGGGTACCTCTGACCTCCTCAACTTTCCTCTGGTTCTGCTTTAGCCTCTCCCCACCCCACACCGTGTAACTGTCACTGCCTTCTGTTTCTTTATTCACCTGACAAACATTTACTGGAAAAATCTTACCATTCGTGTGCCATGCCCTGAGCTATGCCCTGGAGGGATCACGGTGCCTCCTGAACCACCAGAAGACGACCTCGAGGACAGTCACCCCTCTCGCCGGAGGCCTCAAAGGAACTGCAGTTTAATTCCAATTATTTGAGTGCGTTTCCTAAAGAAAACAAAAAATCAAACAAACAAAACCCACAAAAACAACAACAAAAACTTCCCTACTCAAGTAGAATAATAAAATATTTCATTTCTGTATTAAAATAGTCTCACACAAATTGGAAAACTCAAAACAAGAAGGTACTGTATCTGTTGGACAGTTCTAGTGCACAGAGTAATTGGAAGATGTGCATGGAGATCTGAATGTACCTCTGAATATCACATTTGGGAAAATGTCCTGTGGATATAAAATGCTTATATGCTCACAGCCACAGAGTTATAATAATCATCGTTGCAGTGGTGATTCTGTATAGTTCTACATTTCTCCAATATTTTCTTTGTGTTTACTCTGTACCAAGCCTCTGCTAGATACTATGGGGGATAACAAGACATATGATAGCAAGATATATACTTTCTGTCCCCAAGGTATTTGTGAGCAAGCTGGTGTGAAGAGAACTGACAGAATGGGGTGTTTAGTCTCCATGTTTAACATGAGGTGGTCAATGTATCTTAGAGTTTAGGAGAATATTTAGAATTTTCAGAGGGCTCTGATATCCTTACTTCATCTTCCCCAAAATCTAGTCAGATAAGCACACTTGGTGTTGTGGAGCCATTGACAGAAATGTAGACTAAGGCAAGAGAGAAAAACAGACCTGTAACCCACTCTCTGCCCCTAGAGAAGCCCAGGTCCTTTTTCTGGAAGGCGTCATGGTTACGTGTTACACAGGCCTCCTGTCCATGCCACGCTGCTACATGCTCGCACTGTCAGACAATCACCTGGGCCACCATCAAGGTGTCAGCAGGGCCATGCTCCTTCCTGGAGGCTCTAGGGGGGAAATTTTCATTTCTTTTTTGTTGTGATAACATTTGAGATCTAATCTCTTGGGAGAGAATCCGTTTACTTGCTTTTTCCAGCTTCTGGAGGCTGCCCACATTGCTTGGTCTGTAGCCCCTCCTTGGATCACTCTGATTTCTGCTTCCCTCATCACATCTCCTTCCCTGACTCTCCTGCCTCGGTGTTTCTCTTATAAGGATTCTTGTGATTACATTGGGCCCGCCGGATCATCCAGGATAATCTCCTCATCTGCAAAAGTCCCTCTTGCCCCAGACATTCATAGGCTCCAGAAGAGATTAGAACATGGACATCCTTCAGTGAAAAGGGGCATTATTCTGTCTAGAAGAAATTCAGTCTAGAAGAAATGACAGGAAAAAGTTAGTGACTTTAGGTTGCAAAGTTTTAAAAATTAGACACACACAAAACACATAATCTGAAAAAAAGAAATCCATGAATTGGGTTTCATCAAAGTTAAAACCTTTTGCTTTCAAAAAAAAATTGTTAATAAAAAGGCAAGCTGCAGGCTGGAAGAAGTTATTTGCAAAACATATATCCAACAAAAGACTTGTATCTAGGATATATAAAGAATTCTTACAACTCAATAAGAACACAACCCAGTTTTTTTTAATGGGCAAAAAATCTGAACTGACACTTCACAGAGAAGATGTACAGATAGAAAAAAGCATATGAAAAGATGCTCAACATCATATGTCATTAGGAAAATGCAAATTAAGGCCACAATGAGATACTGCTTCACACACACTAGGATGGCTAAAATTAAGAAAACTGACGACAGCAGATGTGGGTAAGGGAGTAGAGCATCTGGACTGTCATATACTGCTGGGGGTGGTGGAAAAGGGAATGGAGAACAGTTTGCAGTTTCTTAAGAAATTAAACATATACCCCTACCATATGGCCCAGGCATTCCAGTCCTCAGTATTGACTCAAGAGAAATGAAGGCACACGTCTGTACAGACTTGTACAGCGTTATTTGAAAAGCCAAAACCTGGGAACAACTCAAATGTCCCTCAGCAGGTAAGTGGATAAACACATTGTGGTATATCTATACAACAGAACACTACTTAGCAATAAAACCAGTTATTGACACATGCAACATAGATGAATCTCAAAATAATTGTGCTGAGTGAAAAAAAGCCGGACAAAAAATACATACTGTATGATTCCATTTATATGGAATTCTAGAAAATGGAAATTAATCTATAGTAGCAGAAAGCAGATAAAGATCGCCTGGGGATGGAGGGGAGATGAGAGGGAGGGATTATAAAGAAGCATGAGGGAACTTTTGGAAGCAAGAGAAATGTTCGCTATCTTCTTCCTGGTCATGGTTTCACAGATGTATGATGGTTTCACACAAACTTTAACTGTACACTTGAAATATGTGCGGTTACTTATGTCAATTATACCTCAATAAGGTTGTAAAAAGGATAGTGAAAGGGAGGGAAGGAAGGAAGGGAGAGAAGGAGGAGAGAAGAAAGAAAGGAAGGCAGTGTCAACTGAGAAAAATGTACAACGTGAGAGCTGTGAGTTAAGTTTTATTTGGGGCAAAATGAGGACTGTAGCCTGGGAGCAGTTTCTGAGAGCTCTACATTCCTTTAAACATATGCTCTTAAACAAACCATGGTTGAGTTCACATTAAAAAAAAAAAAAAAAGAAATTCCCAGGGGGGAAAAAAAGGGGGTGTGGAGCTAAAAAGAATGAAGTACGGTGATAGATAGAAACCCAAATAAATGCTCGCTGGTTAAACTCTCTGGTTAAGTGATTGAAATATTGGATCTTGAAAACCCAGCTATATGTTAGTTATGAAAAACACACCTAAGGAACATAGAAAGACTGAAAAAAAAAAAGAATGGAAAAATATATACTAGGCAAATACTAACCCAAAGAAAGTTGATGTAGGTTTATTAGAGAAGACAGCCTTGAAAGTAGAAACTTTTATTAGAGATAAAGAGAGTTACTAAGAAATAATAAAAAGAGCCAGAACTTGTTTATGCACCTACTAACATAACACTGAAACGTGTCAACTGAAAGACGACAGACTTAAAAGAGGAAATTGACAAACGCAGCACTACAGTGGGTGATTTCAACGTACTTAATAGATGAAAACTAGTCAAATTATGAGGATTTGACAAGGATTTAACACTTAACAAGCTTGATGAGCTATTATTAAATCCTGAATGAACAAGTAGCGAATACACGATCTTTTCAAACACCCATGGAACACTTATGAAACAGTCTTAGGGAACCAGGTCCTTTTTGCCGTCTGCCAGCAAAGCCAAAACGCTGAGACGGGAGGTTTACAGCAGGAGACCGTTTATTCGTTTACTTGCCAGGCAGCCAAGCGTGAAGCCGGCAGACCAAATCTCAAATCCGCCTCCCGAAAGCGGGCCTCGGGGTATTTCGGGGCTAAAGAATACAGCGTGGGGAAAGGTGATTGGAAAAAGGTGTGATAATCGTAGGTCTGTGCAGCCGTAACTAAGCTGCCCACCTCTGCAGATTCAAAAGGTCACTGAGCGGACGCTTGAGCAGGCCCCGTTGAAGGGTCGGCGTCCCATGCAGTCTGAACCAGCTCAGCTTCAACTAGACAGTTGACTCCGCAAAACAACCAGGAAAACATCTTACTGTTTAGGCTTATGGCCACTGGGAGGAAATGCAAGTCTTTTGTAGCAACAATTAAAATGACTTTGATTAATGAAGGCAGATTACAAGTGACATGGATTTAACTAATGATTACCCGTGGTTTCAACAGGAGCTTGCACTGTGCCATAAAGCCAGTTTCAACTAATCTCAAAGAATCATACAGACCACACTCTCTGATTACAATGTAATTCAATAGAAATCAGAAAACAAAAAGATAACGAAAACTTCTAAATAAATTATGGGTCAGAGAGCAAATCGTACTGGAAATTAGAAAAACAATAGAACTGCAAGATAATGCAAATACCACCTATTAAAACTAATGGCTTGCAACTGAATTTGTATTTAGAAGGGATATGTCTTGTCATCAAATACTAATATTTTTTAAAGACTGAATGGGAGATGAGGAAGTGTGGAGATAAAATGTAAATTCTAGTACTGAGGAGTTTGAAAAGGGAAAGAAGATGGGGTGCTCTGGGGGATGGGGGCAGGAATTCTGACGGAGAGAGGTTTGTTGCCGGTGACGGCAGGTGAGGGAAGAAGTGAAAGTCAGGAGGGTTGAGGGCAGGGTGCTGCAGCCCGTTTGTCAACACCATTCTCAACTCCCTAATGTATTGTGTCTGTCGCCACCTCATACCTCTGTGCAAACACCCACTGCGGTGCGGCTGTTTCTTACAGGAGAAAGTCCAAACACCTTGCCCAAGTGTTTGAAGCCTCACAAAGTTATAGAGATAAGACAATTAGGAAGTGCCAGGCCTGTGACAAAATGAAGAGAGCTTTTCTGCTTAAAAACATTCAAATCTGATCCACCCCTAACCCCCAGAAATAACTCTGAGCTTCAGCAAAAAGAACACTTTTGCCTGTAGATTCAACCGCCAGACCATCCCTTAGGGGTAACCTTGAAATTATATGGATTTGTGCTGAGAAATTACATATTTGAGAATTACTCCTGAAACAACTCAGGGGGAAAAAAAAAAAAACTTTCTTCATAAGATTTAGAATCTAATATTCAACCAAATCAAATGCTTTTTAAAAAAGTGTCCTCTTCATATTCAGCATTTAAACACTTTAAGGAATATTAAAGCTGGATTTTCAGTGCTCTTGCACAGACTATACCAATTTTGTAATCTGAGAGAGTTTAGAGGGGTCCCCCGCACCCCGTCCCCAACAAAGGCTTTTTTTTTTTTCGTTGAAACAGAGTGAGACCTCTTGCCAGAATACCTGGAAGTCAAAGAAAGGCTTGACTCTCATCAAGACCCAGGCAGGGAGTACAGTTCCTTTCACTGGCAGTGTCCTGGGTCATGATGCTGAGCAGGGGGTGGGGTCAGCAGTGAGACCTCTGACATCTTGGCGTACTCAATGTCCAGATCATTGGTCATTTGGAATTTGGGACTTTGGAATTCTCTGGGCCTGAAACGTGACTATTGATGCCCATATGAGTCTGTGAGGTGACATCAAGCTGTGACAGAGCTGAGGAAACGCTCTATGGTCAAGGGGTCCCTTCCCAGTTTAATAACAGGTCGGCGAGGTGAGGGAACGGAGGTGCTCTTGACAGCAGGAGTTACTGAGTAGAAGCCTGTAGCTGACCCCTGCCACCTATTCACTTCTCTGCCCGTGAAGCACAGACTTGCCATTACACAGGCCTCCATGCTTGGCAAGGCATGTTCACGGCCCGACCTGCTTGGCCTCGCCAGGCTGTGGGGAGCCTGTAGGCCAGAGACGGTTGTTCCTGCTGCACAGTGACGGGCCTGCCACCTGGGAGTTGGACCACTGGAGCACGTGCCTGCAGTAGACCTGGGGGAGACCGGGGCTTCCGTAATTCCTCCCTCCTCTTGGACATCACGTGGCCACCACACAGCCCTGCTTTCCAAATGGTTTGACTTTTAATGTTTCCTATTCCCCACTCCTTTCTGCTTTGCGACATATTCGAAACTATAGTATCATATTATTTCTGATTTTCTGAATCTACCCTGTAGCTTAACTACCTCACACATCACATGCTTTGGTGTTTGTCTGCTTTTCTCCTCTTAGGTAAAGAGGATTAAAAGCAATTTTATTTTGAGAAACCTCTAATGACAAGTCCTCAGAATCTGTGCTTGGGAAGGGCTGGTTGAGTGAACAGCTTCTGTACCAAGTTTGTGCGAAGGAGCCTTAGCTATAGACGCAGGGCCAAGTGATTTTCCTACTCCGGGCCTGGGGAATCTTTGGAGCGTCTGAGAACTGAATGCTGGGTACAGCACTATCACAAGGTTCAAGGTGTTGTTGTATGTATAATACATGCTACAACCAAGATACATGGATGACTCTCTAGAGTATTATGCTGAGAGAAAGAAGCCAGCCCCCAAAGAGTACATACTGCATATTCTGGTCATCTGAAACTAGAAAAGGCAAACCTAGACTGTGTGGCAGAAACAGGGCACAGGGGGGAAGAGGGGCGATTGCTCTCCGGGGGCCTCGGCCTGCAGAGGCTTGAAGCAGGCTTTCTGTTCCCGGCCAGAGTTTGAGGTCAGGCCACAGCTGTGAGAGCGCTGAATCCTAGCCACCAGACCACCAGGGACCAGTGGCCAGTGACAAGGCCCCGGCCCGTCAGCTGTGTAGAAATGAATTTCCACATAGAGACGGAAAGTAGTGAAGCAAGTGAAGTGTTTATTAGGAGGAAAAAGGGTATGTGTGGATAGACACACAGGCGGGCTCAGAGAGAAAGTCATGCCCTCGTGGTAGTTTGAATCACTTTTATGGGGCATTTCTTCCAGGTTTCCTTTGGCCAGTCATCTTGCTCTGCCTGATTCTGAGTCTGTATTTGGTACATCTCAGGGTCCTCCCATGAGTGTGGGCACATCTCTTAGCCAAGGTGGATTCTAGCTAAGAGGCCTGTGGGAAGGTTGACATCACTTACTATGGGGTGGCGCCCCCTCCCTTTTTGACCCCCAAGGAGCCTTTCCGCACATGTGTAGTCGGGAAGGTCTCTTTGAGAACGAGGAATATGTGGGGTTTTTTATCTCTTATCTGGGCGGGGCCCAGCCTCCTCTCTCGCTCCTGCTGTTATAGAGTTTCTGTCCACAGGGAAGAAACTTCAGCTGTTCAGCCTGGGGCCCATCTATCTCCTGCCTCAAGACGAGGAGTGACTTGGGGAGGGTCAGGGACTTCTTTGGGAAAAGGAAATAGGATTTTTATCATGGTGGTGGTTACATGGGTGTATACATTTGTCAAAACGCTCAGAACTGTACACTTTTTTTTTTTTTTGGCTGCATCGGGCCTTAGTTGCAGCACACGGGAACTCCATTGAGGCATGTGGGATCTTTTTCGTTGCGGTGCACGGGCTCTTCGTTGCAGCACACGGGCTTCTCTCTAGTTGTGGCCTGCGGGTTTTCTCTCCTCTAGCTGTGGCACGCGGGCTCCAGAGCATGTGGGCACGCAGGTTCTTGAGTTGAGGTGCGCAAGCTCAGTAGTTGTGGCACGTGGGCTTAGTTGCCCTGCGGCATGTGGGATCTTAGTTCCCTGACCAGGGGTGGAACCCATGTCCCCTGCATTGTAAGGCAGATTCTTTACCACTGGACCACCAGGGAAGTCCCCAGATCTATACACTTTAAATGGATGCATATAAATGATATTATAACAAGTTGATTGAAAAATGTGTAATGAGAGAATGAAACTCTGCAAATACTTGCACAAGTTCTCTACTTTTCCTCCTGTTCTCAAAGCTGTCTTGGGCATTTATAACATCCCCAAATATGATTGCAATTTCAATAATTCTTGTGTGTGGTTGTTTTTTTTTTTTTTTCTTTCTTTCTTTCTTTTGGCTGCAGCAAACCTAACTCAGAAAACACTTCTAAGTGTAAGAGCCTTGACTTTAATTGGTTACATAACAACAAACAGAACACAAAGCAAACATATATTCATTTGCTCTTTCTTGCTGAAAACATTAGGCACAGATATGCTTCTCACCGTGACTCAGACAACAGTTCATACTTAAACTGCACGTGCTCATTCCACCGATTCTGATTTTTAATAGGGTTGCTTTAACTATGTGCTACACTTTCTCCCTACTGTTTGGGTTTGGCTCCATCTCCTCTTTTCTGGGCTAATAAAAGGTAGCTCTTCATATTTACCGCTCTCTTCCTACAGGCGGTGACTGTACAAGACCTCAGGGGGTCCTCTGGTTTTTCTCTTCACATGGGGAACAAATGAAACATTTCTGAACCTTCTTCCTTCTGACAAAGGCAGGTGCAGTGTACCTCTGTGCAGATGTCCTCAGGCCTTGTCTGTGACTCCTCTCTTCTTGCCCTTCCAGACTCCAGAGCCAAGTGTACACCTGCCAGGTGAAGGTGAGATTGAAGACAAGGAGCTCCCCCCTTCTCCCGCAGAACCAGAGGAACAGGGATGGAGCCGGGAAACAGACCACGATGATTTTGAGACACTGTCCCACCAGAGTGAAAGTCAATCAGACACAAAAATTGACCCCTTTGAAAGTGCTTCCGACACAGAGTCCCTGCCTGGTGACCTCCTAGGGGGAATCTGCCTCACTCCAGATGGTACCTCTGAGGACAGAGAAGCACGCAGGGGATGCCGTGACACCCCAGCATCCAGAACCCTTCAGGAAGAGCATTCAACTGGTGTCCCTGGGCTTGACCCAAAAGAGGAACTAGATCTGTACCTTGACTTCAAGGAAGAGTCCTGCAAAAGTGGGGCACGAGCCTTTGCTGCAGTTGCTGGAGAGGTGAGGGCCGTGCACCTTTGGGAGGACGTGGCCGGCCCGGAGCGAGAGTCGCCGCTGGCAGGGACTGCTGGCCGCACACAGGGCTGTTCACAGGGGCCCACGGGCAGCTGCGGCCTCCCGCCAGCGAAGGCCGTGACTGTACAAGACCTCAGGGGGTCCTCTGGTTTTTCTCTTCAGAAATCCAGGTCTGAGAGTTATCTGGGCATCCCAGTGGTCTGGCCCTTTCTTCTCTGGTGCTGTGAACAGGGCCGGAGCTGGCCAAATATCCACAACAGGGACAGGGGAACCCAGCTGCCTCTCACAGCCCCTCCGGGAGCCGGGACAGGGAAGGGAAGTACTCGGGGCCCCGCACTGAACACAGGCTTGCTCTGCTCCCAGCCCGGCTTAGATGCCACCTGCCAGCTTCCTTTAGGGACATCATGCCTCCTACATGCCAAGCTTTGCCATAGCGCCCCAGAAAAGACCGATGACAAGGGCAAGGCATTCCCAAGGCACTGCTGTCAGCACACGACGACGCTGAACAGGGCCCGTTCCATAGCAGAGTTTCCCTTAAGATACTCTGAGGGTCCTCTAGGGCAGAACTTTGTGAAGTTTGGGAGCCATCTGAAGGAAGGGACAGAAGCAGGACGGGCTCCAAGAACACAACACCCTCTTTACCCTGTTCCCACCCAACTGTCTCATTTGCTTCCTGCTTCCCAAAGGAAGGCTCCTGGTTTGGAGGATCTCTATGAACCCAGTGCTCTTAGCTGGAAAAGGGCCTCTCAGGACACGCCCTCTGAAAGTCTCTGGCTGGAAAACCAGCCAGGACAGGATTCTAGGTCCTGCCCAGTCTCTTCACGCCTTACTGCGGAGTTGGTGAGCTGCAGTGCAGAGGAAGTGCTGGTACCAGCCGAGGGCAAGTTGGGACACGGCCCAGAAAGCAGAACAGAGGCGCCCCTAAGCGCTGGCCTGGCACCAAATGCTGAGGACGTGAGTGATAAACAGAAGCCGCTTCAAGACATTTCTGTCGAGGCAGGAAACCAAACCAGTAATTACACATCAAAGCATATCCTCAGTGAGAAAAGAAAGCCACCTGCTAGGGCCAAGCTCCCACATCATCCCAGCAATAGCAGGTCACGGGTGTGGAACAAAGACTGGGGGGTTTGCTCTGCAGTAAGCAATCACTCAGATGCTCCGGAGACCACCCTGAAATCAAGCACGGTTCCAGACCCCAACTTCACGAAAAATGCCTTGCAGGGTTCTTCAGGAGTCGCAGCAGTCACCGTGTCCCCCTGCCCCTGGGGCGGTGAGGGGTGTGACCAGGGGCACAAGGGTGGTGCCACACCCTTGGCAGAGGGCCTCCAGCTAGAGCCCAAAGCAGACACGTCTTCTAAGGGCACGCGCATCATTGCAGCTGTCGAGCAGAAAGGGTTGCCGGCCACCAGGAGGAAAGTGGGTCCTCTTCCAGAAACACAGTCCGGTGAGTTTCTGGAGGAAAGACCAGGGTCTCCCTGCAGTGCTGGAGCGACCCCACGTGTGGTTTCCCGGCCTGGGAACCCACAAACTTTCGGCAATGCGTCTGAGCTGCCGGCAGCCCTCGGACTGCGAGGTGAAGACGAGGCTCTTCAGCAGGTGGCCCCAGCCGCAGAGCTTAGGATACTTCTGATCCCCCAGGCGGCTTCGGAAGAGAGGCCCCCGGGCGGGGAAGAGACGTCTTCCCAAGGGCGCGCCGCAGGGGGCCTGCTGAGCACAGGGGCGCCTGCGGAAGAGAACCCGCCCGGGGCCAGCCAGAGCTCCGGGACCCCGGCGGCCAGGGAGGAAGCTGCTGGGGCGCCCGGGGCCCAGGGCCCCGAGGACACGCTAGGGGTGCGCGCAGCGGAGGGCGGTGCGGACAAGCGGCCCGGCCCTGCCCGCGCCCGTGCGCTCCGGCTGCCCGGAACGGCCCGCCGGCTCCGCCAGGCTTCGCGGGAGCCCGGGAAGGGGCTGGCGTTTCCCGAGGTGACCTCCTTACGGAAAGGCAAGCCCTCGGCCGCCGAGAGCCCGGGACGGGGCCGCCCTGGGGCTTCTAACGGCCTCGAGGAGCTGTGCACCGACAGTCCGCCCCCGGTGGCCGGCGGGCAGAGCGCGTCGGGCCGGGTCGGGACTCCACGCGGCGCGCACGCCAGCGCCTCTCCCGAGATCGGCTTCCAGGGCGCAGGCCGAGGGCTCGCAGGGCAGACGGAAGGGGGCCATGTGGAGACGCGTGGGCACCTCGGTAGCAGAAGACAGTCCTCAGAAAGCTGCGACGCCAAGAGACGCAAAACCCCAGAGAAGAGGCTCAGCGCGAGGTTGGCCTCAGCTCATAAGACCTTTGCAAATTTTTTTGAGTCGAGAGTTTTAGAAAAAGAGAACACTGCTGAGTGTTTTCCAGGTTCTTTCAAGGACCAGAAGAAAAAGAGCAGGCTGCACCAGACCTCCTCGCACACAGTTCTGAAAAGCAAAGATGCTGAAGGCCCCAAAAGGCCCTCCTTAGTGAGTCTGGTTCCAGGACCGGAGATCTTGAATCCCCCCAGACCTTCCCCACTAGGCACCAGTAGCCACTGCGAGGGGCAGGCAGAGGACAAGGAGAGCTGCTACGTTTTTAGAGATCACTGGACACTCCCACATTCCCCCACACCTTTGTCATTCAGCGATTTGGTCTCTTCAGATAACAGGAGAAAAAGTGAACCAACTATCAAATGTACAAGCACTCAGGAAAGTGGTAAATACCTACCTTCAGGTAACTTTCCTGAAAAGCCTTGGCCTTTGTCACCCACCAGTCCTGGGAGGCAGCAGGCTGGGATCAGCCCCACCTTTCCCTCCAGCTCCACCTGCTTCCTGGCATATGGAAGCCACGGCGTGCCCTGTAAGCCCCTGAGCCCCAAGCCCCAGAGCCCCAGGCCTGGTGCCCAGCGGGTGGATTTCCACTACCCTGGCAGGGGCAGGGCCATCTCAGCGGTTTCTCTTGGAAGCTCCAGCCATGTAGATAGCAGCTCAGAGGCCCCTGGAAGCCCCAAGACCTCCAAGGCCTGGACAAGCCTCCTACTTTGTCTGCAGGCACTAGACCAGGGTGAGAAGGAAGAGAGCAGGAAAAGAGGCCAGCATCCCTGTGGCCTGAGCACAGCACCCTCGCTTAAGGACCTTCTTGGGAGTGAGGTGAGTTATCTGTGATTCACACCAACCTGTTTATTTACCTTTTAAGGCACGAGAAGGAGGGGACCACACATGACATTTCCCTAAGTGAGGGGAGAGGAGGAAAAGGAAGGCCAGTCTGCCTTCCATGGAGACCATCCCACTTACATTCCATGGAGAATGCCCCCCCTGAATCAACCCAGCCAGACCAGTTTCTTGGAATTTGCCAAACTAACAAGTGGGAATTGGCATTTCATTGTAATTTTGTGTGGTCTCTTTTTTCCCTGTAGAATTCAAGCTATCTGAATTCCCTTTTGTATCAACTGCCTGTTCATAGTCTTTGGCCATTTTGTATCAGGTGATTGAGGCAGGCTTTCTTAGGTCAGCCTTCATCCTTCCCCGCTGTGAAATTTTAAAAAGAAATTTCCCCACGTTGTTTTCTAGTATATTTATGGGTTTATTTTTAAAATCTAAACCTGATCCACTTGAATTTGTTTTAGTATAAGGAGAGAGATTATTGGTGCTTCTGAAATTCCTAGTAAAAGAAAATGGTCTCTCCCCCAAAGCAAAGGCATCCACCGACGACAGGGAACAGGGTGGTGGGTCAGGCACAAGAAAGGGTGTATACCAGCTTGGGATTTCTCACGAGTCAGGCTGCCCTCGGAAGGAGGTGGCTTTTGGGAAATTCCGGAAAGAGTAGTCTTGGGATTGTGGAAGCAAACCTCCCTTTTCCCTGTCCACTCCTGCAACCATGTGCCCTCGCCCCTTTGCTTCTTTAGACAAAGAGGTGTAGTGTCTCCCACGTGCCCAGCGCTGTGCTGGTGTGGAAGAGCCTCAGGTTCAGCGTTGGCCTCCGAGCAGGGCCAAGTGCAGGCGCCCTGCGCGCTGCCTCCCGGGTCCCGGCGAGGCCCCACCTTTGGCGAGCCGGCCACGCTCTGCCTGCGGCAGGTGCCAGCCACCCAGCTGCTCCGAGGGTCTCCCTCTCCCCTTCGCTCAGGCTCTCTAGCCTTCCTCCGGGTTCTCACGCGCACGCATACGAGGCCTTCTCTCTGGTAAGATTCGAAAGAGAAAGAGGAATAGGAACGAACGTTTCTCCAGCGCCCGCTTCGTGCCTGGCCCTTTCCTGGCCCCTTTTCAATCAGCTCACTGCTTGCTAAACACAGCAGGCTGTCCGGGTGTTTGCTGCAGCCCCCGCACCTGCTCCTTCCGTACAGGACACCTCCTGAGCACAGAGACAATCTCAAGGGAATGTTGTTTTCCACTGTGTACATACAGACACATATACATTTGTATGTATAGCACTGTTAAGTCAGTTTTATGATTATATTATTTAGGTCCTAATAATCTTTTTCTACTACTTGATTTTACTCTGAGTTAACTAACAGTATAATGTCTTTATTTTTCAATCAAGTTCTCTATGTATTTCAGATAATCAAAAATTAAAAGGAGCAATGAGCAGCCCTGTGGGCTGAAACCAGCAGGCGTGGGGCACTCACTCCGGCCTCCAGGCCCTGTGTGGGCTGCTTAGGAGGAAGCGAGCTGGGAGAGGTGGGAGTTCACAGGGTGCGTTCCCAACACACTGGAATTAGGCGTTAGGCATTCAAGAGTGATCACCACCGGCTGAAATTACGTCACTTTAACATATGTCCTCATCGGTAAAGAATTCAACATTAACTTTCAAGCATTTTTTTCCTTGTTGTGTTACTTATTTTTTTAAATTATTATTAGTAAAGTTAAAAACAAAGTCAATACAGATGTAGAAGAGAAAAGGTAACAATTTCCCTTCAAAACCTCCCAATCCCATTCCACAGAAGGAAATAACGTCAGCAGTCAGTGTGTGTGATCGCATTATCACCACACATACACAGGATTGTAAGGGAGAGATTTGGGAAGAGAGAGTTACACGGAGGGATCATACCCGCATATTACTCTGTAACTATCTTGTTTACTTTAATAATACGGCAAATACAGTCCTCGAGGGGTTTTATATACATTGTTCCCTAGTTGAAAGTCACGTGCTATTTCATAGTATGGCTATGTAGTATTTTAGTTAACTATTTTTCTATTGATTAACATTGAGGTGATTTCTGGTTTGGGGCCATTGTAAGTAATGCTGCAACAGCATCCTTGATCAGATGTCCGGAGGTATTGATGCTTTTATTTCTGCAAGATATAAAAGAGGGATTGCACAATCAAAGGGTACATGTGTTTTTTGTTTTTTTAAATTAATTTATTAATTTATGGCTGCGTTGGGTCTTTGTTGCTGCGCTCAGGCTTTCCCTAGTTGCGGAGAATGCTGGCTACTCTTCGTTGCGGTGCACAGGCTTCAGTAGTTGTGGCACGCGGGCTCTAGAGTGCAGGCTCAGTAGTTGTGGCGCACGGGCTTAGTTGCTCCACGGCATGTGGGATCTCCCCGGACAAGGGATCGAACCCATGTCCCCTGCTTTGGCAGGCGGATTCTTAACCACTGCACCACCAGGGAAGTCCCAAAGAGTACATGTGTTTTTAATTTGAATAGATTTCAGTTTACTTTCTGAAATGATTGTGACCATTAACACAGAGCAGGATATAAGAGTGCCCACTTCCTGACATTTCTCCAACTTAGCTGCTCATTGCTCCTTTTAATTTTTGATTATCTGAAACACATAGAGAACTTGATTGGAAAATAAAGACATTATAGTGTTAGTTAACTCAGAGTAAAATCAAGTAGTAGAAAAAGATTATTAGGACCTAAATAATATAATCATAAAACTGACTTAACAGTGCTATACATACAAATGTATATGTGTATATATGTACACAGTGGAAAACAACATTCCCTTGAGATTGTCTCTGTGCTCAGGAGGTGTCGTCTACGGGAGAAGCAGGTGCGGAGGGCTTCAGCAAACACCCGGACAGCCTGCTGTGTTTAGCAAGCAGTGAGGTGATTGTAAACTGCCCAGGAAAAGGGTCAGGCATGAAGCAGGTACTGGATCAATGTTCATTCCTATTCCTCTATTTCAAATCTCACAGGAGGAGTGAGAAGCCCTCTTAAGCTTGTGCATCAGAACATGTACAAAGGAAAGACAGCGGCAGATACATGAACACAGGAAGGGAAGGTGGGGAAAGCTCTGAAAAGTTTGCTCTAGCTGAAGCCCTGGGCAGTAATAGACAGGAACTGAACTTAGAGCTAGGGGTGAGACTCCATCTAGTGGCTGCTCCTGGGAGAGCAGGCTGTGATTGCAGGAGCAATTTGTAAGGAATTCAGCGGTGTTCCCATTTCTTTCTTCCGCAACGCTCTTGAGAAGCAAGAGTTCTTTTATTCCAAAACAATCATTCGCAACATTTTGTTAAATTTACTTCCAGGTTTCACTCTATAAACAAATTTTATGTACTTAACATGGTTATGATCATGCCATCTATAGAGGCTTTAATTTTCCAAGATTTCACATCCTGCACTTTGTTTCTTTAAAGCTCTTTTAAGTTGAGAAATACAGAATCATACAGAAAAGCATAGTACACAAATGTGTAGATAATATATTTCTGTGAAACAAACTCTGAGTAACCTCCACCTGAGTCAAGAAACACCACACTACTACCCTTCCTGCTCCGAGAATCCTTCCTCCTAAGTGGCCCTAGCCTCTGTGCCAACTTCTATGATATTCACTTCCTTGCCTTCATTATAATTTTACTGCTTAACTTGTACCTCCAAACGATGTAGTTTATTTTTGCCTATTTTTTTTTTTTTTTTTTTTTTTTTTTTTTACGGGGGCCTCTCACTGATGTATCCTCTCCCGTTGCGGAGCACAGGCTCCGGACACGCAGGCTCAGCGGCCATGGCTCACGGGCCCAGCCGCTCCGCGGCATGTGGGATCCTCCCGGACCGGGGCAGGAACCCGCGTCGCCTGCATCGGCAGGCGGACTCTCAACTACTGCACCACCAGGGAAGCCCGCCTATTTTTGAACTTTACATAAATACAACCATATGTATTCCTTTCAACCTTACCCATTCTGTTTGCTCTAATTATGTTAAGACTCATCCGTGTGGTGTGCATCTAAAGTTCTTTTATTTTCATCATTATGTACAGTGACTTTAAATCAGCATACCACAATGTGTGTATCAGTCAGCTGTTGCTGCTAGGACAGTTCGTGCCCAGGTGCCTACTGCACGTGCACATGCATTTCTGTTGGGTGCACCTCCTAGGAGTGAAATGGCTGGGTCATTGGGGCATGCATATCTTCAGCTTTACTACACACTGCCAAATATTATTCCAAAGTGATTGTGCCAGTTTACACTCCCTCTGTTAAGAGTTTCCTTTGCCCCATATTCTCATTAACATTTGCTTGATGTTGTCAAGCAATTTTAGCCATTCTGCTCGGTGGGTAGAGGTAACTCACTGTGGTCCTAATTTGCATTTCCCCAATGTCTAAAGAGGCTAAGCACCCTTTAAATGCTTTTTGACAATTTGGATATTCTCTTTGGGGCTGTGTCTGACCTTATCTCTTGTCCATTTGTCAATGAGGTTGTCTTTTTCTTACTGATTGTACATATTCTGGATACAATTGCATTGTTGGTTAATGTGCCACCGATATCATTTCCCACTCCATGGCTTGTCTTTTTCTTTCTTTGGTGGTATCTCTTGCTGAACAGAAGTTCTGCATTTTAATGTTTTCAAGTGTATCCATCTACTCTCTACTCCCAGGTCATGACTAGAATCCCCTAAATTACCTTTTTTAAAGCTTTCATGGACTTGTTTTTTACATCTAGGTCTCTGAGATGTCTAAAACTGACCTTTGTGTTCCATTGGCCTGTCTGTCCATCCCTGTGCCACTTCAGAGCCTTCATCACTGTAGCTGTATGTACTGTTGCTGTCCAGGTGACCACATCCTCTCGCCTTGTTCTTTTTCAATTTGATAAATATTTATTGAACACCAGCTGTGGGCCAGGCAATATTCTAGGTACTAGCATTGAAGAATCTATAAAGATCTCTGTCCTCAAGAGAAGGGCAGGTGTGGTGAGAGTGAATAAATAGTTGGGCAAAAAAGATTATTTCAGAGATTGAAAGGACTATAAAAAATGAAATGTAATGAAGAAATTGAAAAGGTTAATGGGATGGGGGCTCCCTTGGCTTAGAAGTTTGGAGTCTAACATTCGAGCCTCTCAGGTGGCCCTCTCAAGTCCAGCCCAACTTCTCAGTGTCCTGGAAGAATTCCCTCACCTACAGACAGCCATATCATTTAGCCCTCCACAATGTTGCCTTACACTGGGGAGGTCATAGCATACTTGTGTGTGTTTGTATGATGGAGAACAGGAGGAAGCGGTCCTCGGGTGTAAAAGGTGCTGTTTACATGTAGAGATTTCTTCCCTTTTCAATTTCAGGTGCGGGGGCAAAGAACTCACGATTCCAGGGAAAGCAAGTTCTAGCATCTTACTGATAATCTAACTTGTACATAGATTGGTTTGCACTCCTGGCTAAGGGGGCTTAGAAGGAAACCAAGATCAAGGGGGAGCAAGAAGAGAAATAGCTGTGGGAGGGTGAGAGGAACAGGGTAACCTAGAAATTTAGAACACCTGTGCATGTTTTGTTCCCCACCCTGTTACTTACTAACTCTGAACCTTGGAATAAGACCACATCAGGACTCAGTTTCCTTAAATGTAAGGATGGGACTAGGTGATCTCTTAGGTCTCTGCTAGGTATAGCATCAACTTTATGAATGAATGCTGGGTAGTTTTCCTGACCTTCACCCGTACTCTTCTCTGACTGGGGTAGCAAGGATCCAAGGTGCTGTTTCTACTTAGAGATTTTAAATGAGGGTGGCGGGAGTACGTTGTGAACATTTTTTAACCTTGAAAAATCTTTTGTATTCTAAAATTTATATGGAGAGGCACAGGCCCTAGAATAACTAAAACGATTTTGAAAAAATCATAATAAAGTGAGAAGAATCTGCCTACTCAATATTAGTTAAGGCTACTCTATAAAGTAATCAAGATATTGTGATATTGGGGGAGGGACAGACACATAGATCACTAGAAAAGAGTAGAGAACCCCAAAACAGACCAACACAAATATACTCAACTGGTTTCTAGGTGAAACAGCAATTCAATGGAAGAACAATAGTCTTTTCAACAAACAGTGCTAAGGCATTTGGACATCCATGGGAAAAAAAACTCAACCTAAACCTCACACATTATTCAAAAACACCTCAAAGTTAATTAATCACACATTTCAGTGTAAAACATAACACTATATAGTTTTTAGAACAGGAGAAAATCTTTGGGTCTAGAAGATAATAAAGAGTACATCCATAATGGAAAAAAATGATAAATTGGACTACATTAAAATCAAAAAACTTTTGCTCTGCAAAGACTCTGGTAGGAGGATGAAAAGATAAGCTACACATTGGGGGGATTTTATTTGCCAACCACATATCCAACAAAAGAGTAGTTCTAGAATGTAAAAGAACCCTCAAAACTCAACAGTAAAAATACAAACAGTCCAACTAGAAAACAGACAAGACATTTCATCAAAGAGGATATACAGATGGCAAATGTGCACATCGAAAGACGATTGACATCGTTAACCATCAAAGAAATGCAAATTTAAAACACAATCAGAATGATTAAAATAAAAATATATCAGAATTCCAAATACTGGTAAAGATGTGAAGAAACTGAGTATCTTGCACATTTCTGGTAGGAATGTGAAACAGTACACTTACTCTGGAAAAAGGTCTGGCAGTTTATTATGAAACTACACCTGGGTTTATCATATGACCCAGCAATTGCACACTCTTGTGTTTGTCTCAGGGAAATGAAACTTAGTTTACGCATAAACCTAATACATAAATGTTCATAGCAGCTTTGTTCATAATAGCCCTAAACTGGAAACAACCCAGATATCCTTCTATGGGTGGATGGTTAACAAAGTGTGGTACATCCATATCGTGGAATAGTATTATAATATAGTATAGTGGTAGTATTCCGCGGTATGAATAATAGTGAACTATTGATTCATGCAACAATTTCAATGGATCACCAGGGAATTACAATGAGCAGGAAAAAAGACAATACCAAATGGTTATATATTATAGAAACCCATTCATATAACATTCTTTTTTTTTTTTTTTTTTTTTTT
>NC_041215.1:37985304-38002938 GCF_002837175.3 Physeter macrocephalus | reverse complement strand
AGGCCCAGCCGCCATGGCTCACGGGCCCAGCCACTCCGCGGCATGTGGGATCCTCCCAGACCGGGGCGCGAACCCGGTTCCCCTGCATCGGCAGGCGGACGCGCAACCACTGCGCCACCAGGGAAGCCCCATATAACATTCTTAAAATGAAAAAAATAAAGAGATGACGAATGTATTAGTCGTTGCCAGAGGTTAGAGGAGAGCCAAGTGGGTGAGGTTATAAAAGGATCCCGAAGTGATGACACTGTTCTGTATCTTGACTGTGGTGATGAATACTTGAACCTACATGTGTGATAAAACTGCATAGAACTAAATATACCACACACACACAGGCACACACACACACACACACACACACATAACTGCAAAGGAAACAGGGAAATCTAAGTAAGATCTGTCGGTTGTATCAATGTCTCATCCTGGTTGTGATATTGGAGTGTACCATTGTGAGAATCTGAGTACAAAGTACACAGGATCTCTCCGTAGTATTTCTTACATCTGCATATCTACAATTATATCAAACTTAAAAGTTTAATTAGAGAAAAACATTTATATCCTTAGTTTAATAGCTGCGTGGTATTCATTTATATGTAGGCATCATAATTGCTAACCAATTTTCTACTGTTTTGAACAGTTAGGTTGTTTACAACTTTCTAAATAATGCCACATTGAACATCCTTGTAAATAAGCTTTGGGGAATGCTTTATTCTCCCTGTTTTTGAGGGTAGGGGTTTTTTGCCTTTTACTTTTAAAAAGTTATCAAAATTATGCATGCACATAGTTATAAAATGATGCTAAGATAGTGCTTCTTAAAGTTTAAAGTACATCTAGATCACGTGGGCTCTGTTGGGATACGGGTTCTGAGTAGGTGTATGGGCGAGACCTGAGGACGCAGTTCGAACCAGCTTCCATGTGATGTGACACTACTGATCCCCTCCACCCCCAACTCGGAATAATGAAGGGTTAGAAGACTTGCTTTGAAAACAAGACAGCCGCTTGGCTCGTCCCTCCCCCACCTAGAGACAATCAAGTTAGGTTTTACTAATCATTTTAAACTGCTGTTTTGATTTATTATTTAAGATGTTATCTATTAACCTCCAGTCGTGGTAGTCATGAAGAATCAGCATCTCGAATTCCGTCCCCTCTGCATTCCCATCCTCCTAATATCTTTCCCACTTTATGGCTAAATCAGCACCAAGTGTTTATATCATTGTGGGCGTGAAAATATTATTCAATGTAAAGCCAAGTAGTGGACTATAGTGACACTTCTTTTGTTTTTTTCCTGGAGTTAATAATGGTTGCATTTTTCAAATGTGTGATTTTCTATAAGTCTGTTCTTAAATTTAACTCTTTCTCAGATCACCTATAACCCATTTTCCAAATGTTCAAACATGTCAGTATTCTATCAAGTCTCTCCTTTCTCCTAGAGGCCTTCCTCCTGAAACCCTCTGACCTACTGCTATAATTCCGACGACTTGTTCTCCAAGAATTCTGCATAACTTTCTTCTCTGGTTTCCTGTTTCTTGGATCCTGTGTCTACCTTTACTCCTATATTGTGCTCAAAAATATCTCCCTGTAGCTTCCTAAGAAAAAGTACATGGGAGGTATAGATGTAGAGTTTTTCGCATGTCTGAAAAAAAAAACCTTTTTTTTTTTAACTTTTATATTTGGTGGATAGTTGGGCTTTGTGTAGAACTCCCGGTTGCAATTACTCTTCAAAAACTTGAAGGCATTGCTTCACTGTGCTCTAGTATCAAATGCTGCTGGTGAGAAGGATCATGATGTTGTTCCCAGCCATTTGTGTATGGCTTGTTTTTTTTTTTAATTTAGAAGCTTTTAGGGGTTTCTCTTTTATCCCTGTTGTTGTTAAATATCTTATTGATAATCCCGGATGTGAGTTTTCTTTTTATTCACTGTACCCATTCAGCCTAGATACTCAACCTTTACTACTGGGAAAAATATGTATTATTTACTTGATAATTTCCTTCCCTCCTTTCCCCCTGGAATTCCTGTTAGAGGTTGGAACTCCTTGATAAGGCTCTAATATTCTTCCCATTTCCACATTGCCTCTCGTCATCTTTGATTGATTTATTTTTGTTGGAAAGATTTTCTCAAGTTTATTTCCAACCCTCCTATTGAATTTGTCCATTGTTCATTGTTCTCTAATTTTATTTTGTAATAAAAGAGGCTTTTTTCTGATTATATTAATTATCCATTCTCATTAAAAGGATTCCAACAATATATAAAAATAGAGAGAACATAAAAAATTCCCTGTAGGTTAATATTCAGAATATACAAACAGCTCATACAACTCAAAACCAAAGAAACAAACAACCCAATCAAAAAATGGGCAGAAGATATAAATAGACATTTCTCCAAAGAGGACATACAGATGACCAACAGGCACAAGAAAAATGCTCAACATTACTAATTATTAGAGAAATGCAAATCAAAACCACAATGAGGTATCACTTCACACCCGTGTATACTCATATGCTGTTGGTGGGAATGTAAACTGGTACAGCCACTATGGAAAACAGTATGGCTGTTCCTTAAAAAATTAAAAATAGAGTTGCCATGGGGCTTCCCTGGTGGCACAGTGGTTGAGAGTCCGCCTGCCGATGCAGGGGACACGGGTTCGTGCCCCGGTCCGGGAAGATCCCACATGCCGCGGAGCGGCTGGGCCCGTGAGCCATGGCTGCTGAGCCTGCACGTCCGGAGCCTGTGCTCCGCAACAGGAGAGGCCACAACAATGAGAGGCCTGTGTACCGCAAAAAAAAAAAAAAAATAGAGTTGCCACGTGATCCAGCAATCCCACTCCTGGACATATATCCAAAGAAAACTCTAATTCAAAAAGGTACATGCACCCCGGTGTTCATAGCAGCACTATTTACAATAGCCAAGACATGGAAACAACCCAAGTGCCCATCAACAGACGATTGGTTTAAAAAGATACGGTATAGATATACAATGGAATATTACTCAGCCATGAGAAAGAATGAAATATTGCTATTTGCAGCAACATGGATGGACCTAGAGAATATCACACTAAGTGAAGTAAGTCAGATAGAGAAATGGAAGTACTATATGATATCACTTATATGTGGAATCTAAAAATAATACAAATGAATCTATATACAAAACAGAAACAGACTCACAGACATAGAAAACAAATTTATGGTTACCAAAGGGGAAAGGGAGTCGGGGGGAGGGATAAATTAGGAGTATGGGATTACCAGATACAAACTACTATGCATAAAATAGATAAACAACAAGGATTTACTGTATAGCACAGGGAACTATATTCAACATCTTGTAATAACCTATAATGGAAAATAATCTGAAAAATATATATGTATATATAACTGAATCACTTTGCTGTACACCTGAAACTAACACAATATTGTAAACCAACTATGCTTCAATAGTAATTTTTTTTAAAGCCCTGTAGTCGTATGCCTTTGTGGTAGTCAACCTAACATTTAGGTGACCATCATTTTATTCTTCCTTTCATACAAACACACTGTAGCAAAGCCACACATACGATTTGATATAAACAGGATCTCATTTGTGTTGTTTTATCACAGATGCTCTTCCTGCCCTCCTCCCACCTCAGTGTCACCGCACAGTGGCCTCCATTAGCATGTGCCTACCACCTAGTGAGTGGCATCTAGATTTTCTCCGTAGTCTTATAATCATAAACAGATGCATATACACGTGTGCATGCATACACGCCTATACTAAACACCGCAGACGCCCTTTCTGTGTCTTATACTCACCGCCTGACAACAATCACATTCATGAATGTGAATATCTCCACAGTACTTGTAGTTCTAAATAATAGCTGCATAATATTCCATGGTGTAAGTGTATCAAAATTTGCTCATTTCACCTGTAGATAGCTACACACTTTTTTTCCAGTTCCTGGCAGCTACAGATATTAATTTAGTAAACCCCATTTTATATATAACCCTATAGATTGGTATATTTTAGTGAATACAGTCTCAGGAATGGCATTGCCAACGATTATAAGAATTTTAATAGGTTCCAGATTGCCTTCCAAAAAGGCCATAATAATTCATGTTTCCAGTAGCTTTTTATATTTCTCCTTATCTTCATCAGTAATGAGTATTATAATCTTACAATTCTTGGTTTTGGTTTGATATTGCTGCTTATGTTTTAAATTCTTATTTTGATTCAATATTTTTAGCACATATTTATTTAACTAGAGTTGCTTTTTCTTATTCCCTCTTATTCTTTTTTAAACTTTTATTTTAAAATAATTATAGAGTCACAGGAAGTTGAAAATTAATACAGAGAAGTCCAGTGTACCCTTTACCCAGTTCCCCAAAGGTAACATCTTACATAACTACAGAATGACATCAAAGCCAGGAACTGACATTGGAAGAACGTGTGTGTGTGTGCTTCTGTACCATTTTATCACATATGTAGATTCATGTGACAACCACCACCAGCCAGATACATACTATTCCACCAGCCTCATGCTACTACCCTCTGCAGTCAAAACTTCCTTCCCCTCCCCTAACCAATTTCAACCACTAATCTGATCTCCATCTCTATGATTTTGTCATTTCAAAAATGTTACCTTTTGAGATTTGCTTTTTTCACTCAGCATAAATCCAGTGATTTTCATTGAATTGTTGTGTGTATCCATTCCTTTTTATTGCTGAGTACCATTCCATGGAATGGCTTTACCATATTTTCCTTAACCAATTACCTGTTGAAGGACATTTGGGTCATTTCCAGTTTGGGGCTATCACAAATAAAGCTCCTATAAAGATTTTTGAACAGGTTTTTTGGTGGACAAAGGTTTTCATTCCTCTGGGGTAAATGTCCCATCAGTGTGACTGCTGAGTTGTATGGTAAGTATATGTTTAGTTTTTTAAGAAAGTGCCAATTATTTTCCAGAGCGGCTGTAGCATTTTACATTCCCACCATCAATATATGAGAGATCTGGTTTTCTGCATCCTTGCCAACATTTGAAATTTTAGATGTATTTCATTTTCACTGTACTAATAAGCATGTCGTCATCTCATGATTCTGACATACACTCCATGAGGGCTAGCGATGTTGAACATTTTTCATGTACTTACTCACTGTCTTAGCTCGGGCTGCTGTAACAAAATACCACAGACTCCAGCTTAAAAAACAACAGAAATTGGGCTTCCCTGGTGGCGCAGTGGTTGAGAGTCTGCCTGCCGATGCAGGGGACATGGGTTCATGCCCCGGTCCGGGAAGATCCCACATGCCGCGGAGTGGCTAGGCCCATGAGCCATGGCCACTGAGCCTGCACGTCCGGAGCCTGTGCTCCACAATGGCAGAGGCCACAACAGTGAGAGGCCCGCGTACCGCAAAAAAAAAACAAAACACAAAAAAACCCCAAAAACAAAAATTTATTTCTCACAGTTCTGGAGGCCAGGAAGTCCAAGATAGAGGTATTAGCAGATTCAGTGTCTGGTGAGAACTCTCTTCCTAGACAGCCTCTTCACTGTAATGTCACATGGCAGAAGAGGGAAGGGAGCTCTCTGGGGCCTCTTTTATTAGGGCACTAATCTCATTCAAGAGGGCTCTACCCTCATGGCCTCCAAAGGCCCCGTATCCTTTATACCATCACCTTAGGGGGTTAGGGTTTCAACATGTGAATTGGGGGGGGGCACAAATATTCAGCCTATAGCATTTGCCATATACTCATATGTCTTCCTCAGTGAAGTGTCTTTTCATGTTTTTGCTCATTCTCTCATTGAATTGTTGATTTTTACAGTGGAGTTTTGAGAGTTCTTTTTTATGAGATATATTGGACATACAACATTGTGTAAGTTTAAGGTGTAACAACATGTTGATTTGATAGAATTATATATTATATATTGCATTTTATATTGCAATATGATTACCACTGTTTGCTAGCATCTATATCATGTCACATAATTTTCATTGCTTTTTTTGTTGTGATAACATTTAAGATCTAATCCCTTAGCAACTTTGCAATTTATAATACGGTATTGTTGACTATAATCACTATGCTGTGCATTAGATCTCTAGGACTTGTTCATCTTCTAGTTGCAAGTTTGTACCCTTAAACAAAATCTCCAAAATTACCCTGCCCCCAGCCCCTGGTAACCACCATTCTACTCTCTGATTCTACAAGTTCAGCTTTTTTAGATTCCACATGTGACTGATATCATACAGTGTTTGTCTTTCTCTGTCTCACTTATCTCACTTACCCTAATGCCCTCTAGGTCCATCCGTGTTGTCGGAAATGGCAGGATGTCCTTCTTTCTTGTGGCTGAAATATATACCACATCTTTATCCATTCATTCATTGATGGACACTTAAGTTGTTTCCATATCTTGGCTATTATGAATAATGCTGTCAAACATGGGAGTGCAGATATCTCTTTGATAGCCTATTTCCATACCCTTTGGCTATATACCCAGAAGTGGGATTGCTGAATCATATGGTAGTTCTACTTTTAATTTTTTGAGCAACCTCTATATTATTTTTCATAGTAGCTGAACCAATTTACATTCCCACCAATAGTGCACAAGGGTTCCCTTTTCTTCACATCCTTACCAACACTTGTTATCTCTTATCTTCTTGATGATAGCTACTCTGATAGGTGTGTGGTTATATCTCACTGTGGTTTTGATTTATATTTCCCTGATGATTAGTGATGTTGAGCATCTTTCCATGTACCTGTTGTCCACTTGTATGTCTTCTTTGGAAAAAATATCTGTTCAGTTCCTCTGCTTATTTTTCAATCAAATTGTTTGGTTCTTTGGTACTGAGTTGTGTGAATTCTTTATATATTTTTGATATTAACTCCTTATCCAGTATATGGTCTGCAAATATTTTCTGCTCTTTTGTAGGTTGCCTTTTCATTTAGTTGATTGGTTTTTTTGTTTGTTTTTGCTGTGCAAAAGCTTTTCAATTTGATGTAGCCCACTTGCTGACTTTTGCTTTTGTTGCTTATGCTTTTGGTGTCATATCCAAAAATCATTACCGAGACCAATGTCAAGGAGCTTCTTCTTTGTTTTCTAGAAGTTTTACTGTATTCAGACTTATGTATTTTTGGTTTTTGGGGGGTTTTTTTCCTCACAGCTCTGGAGTTTGGGAAATCTAAGATCAAAGTGCCAGCCCATTCAGTTTTTGGTGAGGGCTCTCTTCCTGGTTTGCAGGCAGTCACCTTTCCAGTCTTATGTTTATGTGTTTAATCCATTTCAAGTTAATTTTGTGAGTAGTGTAAGATGGGGTCCAATTTCATTTTTCTGCATGTGTTTATTTAGTTTTCTAGATAGATATCCTTTGTTGAAGTGTATCAGGGTAATTCTGGCCTTGTAAAATGAATTTGTAAGTATTCTCTCTTCTTCAACTTTTTGGCAAGTTTAAGAAGAATTGGCATTAATTCTTATTTAAATGTTTGGTAGAATTCTCCATTGAGACCAACTGGTTGTGAGCTCTTTTGTGTTGGGAAATATATGATTTGGTCTGTTCAGATTTTTCTATTTCTTCATGATTCAGTCTTGGTAGGTTGTATGATTCTAGGAATTTATCCATTTTCTCTAGGTTATTCAATTTGGTCACATATAACTGTCAATAGTAGTCTCTGACGATCCTTTGTATTTGTGTGGTATCACCTGTAATGTCAACTCTTTCATTTCTGATTTTATTTATTTGAGTCTTTGCTCTTTTTTTCCTAGTTAGTCTAGCTAAAGGTTTGTCAATTTTGTTTATCTTTTCTAAAAAATAACTTAGTTTCGTGACCTTTTCTATTGTTTATCTGGTCTCCATTTCATTTATTTATGTTCTGATCTTTGTTATTTCCTTCCTTCTGATAATTTGGGCTCAGTTTGTTGTTCTTTTTCTGGTTCCTTGAGGTATAAAGTTATGTTGTTATTTGAGATCTTTTTTCTTATTGTAGGTATTTATCACTGTAAATTTCCCTCTAAGAACTGCTTTTGCTGCATCCCCTAGGTTTTGGTGTATTGTTTTCCATTTTCATTTCTTTCAAGATATTTTTATTTCAATTTTTATTTCTTCTTTGACCCATTGGTTGTTCAGGACTGTGTTGTTTAATTTCCACATACTGATATTTTTTAATTTTCCAGTTTTCCTTCTGTCATTGATTTCTAGTCAAACTATTGTCTAGAAAGATATCTGGTTACATTTCAATCTTCTTAAATTTCCTAAGACTTTTTTAATGACTTATCATATGATCTATCCTGGAGAATGTTCTGTGTGTGCTTGAGAGCAATGTGTATTCTGCTGCCATTGGATGGAATGTTATGAATATGTTTGTTTGATGCATTTGGTCTAAAGTATAGTTCAAGTCCAACATTTTCTTATTGATTTTATCTTTTCTAAAAAGATAAACAATGGAGTCTGCTACTATTGTATTATTTCTACTTCTCCCTTCAGATATATTACTTTTTGCCTTAGTATATTTAGCTACTCCAGTGTTGGGTGCTTTATACTTATGACTGTTATATCTTCTTCATGAATTGACCCCTTTACCATTATAAAGTGACCTTCTTTATCTCTTATTACAATTTTTAGTTTAAAGTTTATTTTGTCTGATATAAGTATAGCTACCCTGCTCTCTTTTGATTTCCACATGCATGGAATATCTTTTTTCAGTCCTTCTCTTTGAGCCTATGTGACGGTAAATCTGATTGAGTCTCTTGTTAGCAGCATATATTTCTTTCTTTTTTAATCCATTCAACCACTCTCTGCCTTCTGATTAGAGAATTTAATCTATTTACATTTAGAGTATTTACTGATAGGAAAGGACTTATTAATACGATTTTGTTAATTGCTTCCTGGCTGTTTTGTAGTTCCTTTGTTCCTTTCTTCCTCTCTTTCTGCCTTCCTTTGTGAATGGATGATTTTTCATAATGGTATGCTTTGATTCCCTTCTCTTTATCTTTGTTGCATCTACTATAAGTTTTTGCTCTGAGGTTAACATGAGGCTTACATAAAACATCTTATAGGTAAAACATTCTCTTCTATGCTGATAACAACTTCAATCATATACAAAAACTCTACGCTTTTATTCACTCCCCCTTTATGTTTTTGATGTCATAATTTACTTATTTTTATATTGTATTTTTATTAACAAATTATTGTAACTTTAGTTAATTTTAATACTCTTGTCCTTTAACTTTTATACTGGATTTAAATGGTTAATACACCACAATATTACAGTATTAGAGTGTTCTGAATTTGACTATATCTTTAACTTTACCAGTTAAACTTTACCAGTTAAAGATACCAGTGTGTTGTTTTGTTGAATTATATTTCTGTGTTTTCCTGGGGCTCATTGGGTTTCCTTAAAAACTATTTTGAATCTTTATCAGGTAAACTGCAGACTTCTGTGTCTTTGGGATAGGTTATTGGAATATTACTGTGATCTTTGTTGGTGTCATGATTCCTTAATTTTTTGTGTTGCTGTCTTCAAACTGAAGGAGCAGTCACCTCCTCCAGTCTTTTCTAACTGCCCTCAGGGGAGAAATACCTGCTGTCAGCCCTGCTAGTGATTCTGAGGTTTTCTCAGACCTTCTATGAACATAACCTGTTCCATGCTTCTACTCCCTCTTCTGGAAGATTTTGTAAGTTTTTATGCCTTCTACTGATCCTGCAAAGCACCAGCTGGTGTGACAGTCTCCCTTTTGTTTTCTACAAGGTGGCACTAAAACTCAAATTTGTGTTTTCTTCCAGACCTACAGATTCAGGCTGGTTTTACTCAGGTGCTCACTAGCCAGCCACTTTTTCCATCCTTTTTATTTCAGCCTACCTATATCATTATCTTTGAAATGAGTTTCTTATAGCCCGCATATAGTTGGTTGTGTTTTTTAATCCATTTTGCCCTTCTCTGTTTCTAATTGATCTTTTTATGTATACTATTTACCATTTATATTTAAAGTAATTGATAGGGCTTAAGTCTGCCTTTTTATTTTTCATTTTTTTGTTTCATATTTATCATTTCTGTGTTCTTTTTCTGCAGTCCTATACATTATTTGAGTATTTTTTAGAATTCCATTTTTGTGTATTATAGCTTATTTGAGTCTCTTTTTATAATTTTTTTAGTGGTTGCTTTAAGTATTACATTCTACATATACAACTTATCACGGTCTACTGCTGTGGACACTTTACCAGTTCAAGTGAAATGTAGAAACCTTACCTCTCTTTAAATCCCTTTACCTTACCCTGTTTATAATTGTCTTAAATATGTCCTCTAAATAGATTGAGAACTACATCAGACAATGTTATAATTTTTGCTTTGAGCATCAAACATAATTTAGAAATCTCAAGAGGAGAAGGAATGTCCGTTGTTTTTACCCATATTTTTACTCTTTACATTGTCCTTTTTTTCCTGATGTTTGTTGCAAGATGCTTTCTTTTATCATCTGTTTCAAAACTTCCTTTAGTCACTTTTTAAAGGTATATCTGATGGCAACAAATTCTCTCAGTTTCCTTCCTCTGAGAGTGTCTTGATTTTTTCCTTCATTTCTGAAGAACATTTTCACTGGATATAGGATTCTGCATTAACAGTTGTTTTCTTGATGAGTGACTCTTGAAAAATGTTGAACCACTTTCTGGTCTTCATGGTTTCTGATGATGTCGTTTAAATTGCTTTTCCCTTACAGGAAAGGTGTCTTTTCTATCTCGCTGCTCTCAACTTTTGTGTTTTTTGTCCTTAGATTTCAGAAGTTTGATTATGAAGTTTCTTCATGTAGATTTCTTTGAGTTCATCTAATTTCAGATCTGTAGTTTCATGTCTTTTGCCAAATTTTGGAAATTTTAAACTATTATTTCTTTGACTACATTTTCACCCCCACTTACTTTCTTCTCTCTTTTTTGGATTCCAGTACCCTAGTGTTTGATCTTTCTTTATCTTTCACAGGTCCTTGAGCCTTTTTTGTTTTTCAGTCTGTTTTCTCTTTTTTGTTTATATTGTGTAATTTCTATTGTACTATCTTCAAGTTCGGTGATCCTCTGTCCTCTCCATTCTCCCATGAGCCCATTCATAGAATTTTTAAATTTCAGTTATTGCATTTTTCAGTTTTATAATTTCTAGCTTGTTATTCTTTATATCTTCTATTTTATTGTTAAGATTTTCTATTTTCTGAGATCTTCTATTCTTCCATTTAAGAGTATTTGTATTTCTTGTTGAAACATTTTTTGATGGCTACTTAAAAATCTTTGTCAGATAATTCCAGCATCTTCTCAGTGTTGGCATCTGTTGACTGTTTTTTCTTATTCAAGTTGAGATTTTCTCCAATCCTGGTATGACTAGTGAATTTCTGTTTTATTCTGGATATTTGGGGTAGTATGTTTTGAGTCACTGTATCTTATTTAAATCTTCTGTTTTGCAGACCACTTCTAACACCACCCCAGTGGGGAAAAGTGGGCACTGCCTCATTACTGCCAGGTGTAGGTGAAATCCCAGGTTCTTTTTTTGGCCTCTATTGACCTGTTGCAGGAAGGGGTGTCTCATTACTGATGTGTGGGAACAGGAGTTGAGGTTCTCTACTATAACTCCACTGACACCTTCATGGTTCAGAGGGAGACTTGTTAATGTTCCCCATGGGGTAGGAAGACTTTGTTAATGCTAGGTGGTGGTCAAAGTCCTGGCTTTCTACTAGGTCTCCTCCTACATCACCCCAGTGGGGCAGGGGAGGGATGCCTCACTGCCCTGGATGTAAGACACCATGGGAGAGAGCCCCATTACCACTGGAAAGGGATCAACATCCCAGCTACCCTCTAGGCCTTCCTGACACCATTTGTCTGGGAGAGAATTGTGCCTCATTATAGTTAGATGAGGTCAGAAGTTCCCACTCATGCTTTGGTGAGGAAGGCAGGGAATGAGGGGATGTTGCATGCTAGAGTAGGGTGGTTCTTATCTAAAAGTTTTCTGTCTTGCTAGTCTGCTCCTCTGGGTAGAGAAAGCAGGCTTTTGTTGGGACTTTATGCCTGTGCCTAGTGGTATTTCCAGGTTGCAAGATTCTCCAGGACCTATATATGAGGTATATATAAGTGGAATATATGATGCAAAGAAAACTTAGGGAACTAACTGGTGTGTTGTTCCTGCATTCTAGGATCCCTAGCTCGTGTACCTTCTTCTCTCTACCATTCAGAGTCTTCATATTTTTGTTTCATATATAATGTCTAAACATTTTAGCTGTACTTAGTGGGACAAATAGGGAGAAGTATGTCAGCCAGTCTGCTACCCCAGAATCTGGATCCTCTTGTTCAGTTATTTGAAACTATAAGTGTCTGGTGTTTTAAGTTGGCTGGCAATTTGAGGAGGAGAGAGGGGAAATGAAAAAGAGAGTATGCATAGTAACTAGGCTGAACCTGCTAGGGGAGGTTACCTGAGGGCCACACTTTCACACACAGACCTTAAACCAAAACCTCTGTATGTTTCCTTAGGACTTGCCCCTGTCCTAAATAGTCTCTTATAACTCCTTTCCTTTAGATATGTCCTATGCTGGGCTAAATCATTTGCTCTTTCTGCATCCACTTACCCTGTGCTATACAGTAGGTCCTTGTTTATCTGTTTTATGTATATGATAGTAGTGTGTATCTGTTAATCCGAAATCCCTAGTTTATCCCCTGCCCCTTTCCCATTTGGTAACCATGTTTGTTTTCTATGTCTGTGAGTCTATTTCTGTTTTGTAAATAAGTTCACTTGTACCATTTTTTAGATTCCACATGAGTGATATCATATGGTATTTGTCTTTCTCTGTCTGACTTACTTCACTTAGTATGATAATCTCTAGGACCATCCATATACTGTCTACTTTTAATCTATGTAAAGAAAGCTTATGCATTTATATGTCTTTATCACCTGGAGAGCTGGGACTCTGTTTTGTACATCTTCGAGTTCCCATTGCTTAAAAAATTCCATGGCAGCAAGCTTCATTCTGTTCCCTGCTGAATCTCTAACATTTGCAGTGCTGTCTGGCATATAGCATGTGCTCAAGAAAGGCTTGAGAAAGTCAGGAAGTTGACTACCTATTGGAACTCTTTTTTATTCTGAAAATTCTCATTTCATAAGACAATGTATACATACCTTGCACTATGTGGTAATGGATTTTGATCTGCCTTGCCTGTGTTGGCTGATGGAATGACATTAAACACATTAGGAGAGCACCTTGTTCATTTGTGGGTAACAAGGTTACTGGGATGCAAGCTGAATAAAGTGAATCTGTGTTGCCCAACACTACAAAGAGAATTTGTAGAAATTTTTCCCAATAAAAATGAAAAAAGCCTCCCCAAAATAATGAAAAATCATAGAATGAGTTTAATGCTAAGTAGTATTTTTGGAGTGACATTCTCAGGTGGGATCTGAAAACAAATCATTCCAGAGAGATAGGACTCCATCACCACCTCAGCCATCTCAGCCCTGTCTACTTATTAACAAAAACAATAATATTGGCTACTATATATTGATGTATTGAATGTGACAGGCATTATACTATGTGTTTTATGTGCACTATCTCATTTAATTCTCATAACATTTCTGAGAGTATTAGTATTCCCATTTTACAGATGAAGAAACAAAAGGGGATTAAGGAAACTTACTTGCCCAAAGTCATACTGCTGGTAAGAGCCAGATCCAGGACTCAAACTCAGCTTACCTAACCCCAAAGTCTTCTCCCTGACCCTCCACCCTAGGACACACAGGAGCACCAGAACAGCCTGATCGCCTTGCCTCTCTCTTATTTGCCTGTCTCTCTAGCACACTGATTCTCAATCGGAGAATTCCACCTTGCATCAGAATCCCCTAAGTGGGCGTTTCCCACCCCCAGAATTTCTAATCTGCAAGTCTTGATGGGGTTTAGAAGTCTGCAGCTCTAGCAAGTTCCCACGAGTAGGAGTTACCTGTTGCTATAGGACCAGCTGAGTAAGCTTGGGCTCATAGTCTCTCACAAGGCTGTAGTCACTGTGTTGGCAGGGGCTGTGCTCAGCTCAAGGTTGGACTGCAGGATGTCTTGCTTCCACACTCGCTCAGGTGGCTGTTGACAAGCCTCAGATCCCCGCTGGCGGTTGGCTAGAGACATCAGTTCCTTGCCACGTAAGCCTTTCCATGGCCCTCTTCACAGTATGTCATCTGGCTTCTCCCAGAGCAAGGGGTCCATGAGAGGCACCCCCAAATGGAAGCCACAACCTTTTTATGACCTAATCTTGGAAGCGACATCCCATTACTTCTTCCAAAGTCTATTCATTAGAAGTGAGTCATTATGTCCAGCTCACATTCAAGGGGAGGAGCTCATAAAAGGGCCTCCATCAAGGTGGTGAAGTCTTTTGATGGCCATCTTAGAGGCTGCCCACCATACTGGGTGCTGCTGGTGGTTTTACAAATACTGCTCTAATTAATGGCCTTAGAACAAAGACCTTTTTTCCTGAGAAAATCAAAGTTCCTTGGTGAGTAAATGGATATATTGCCCTAGTAGCACCCCCAAGGTGGAGAAATTGGAAGGGAGGAGAGCTCTTTTCCATCAGAAAGGCAAAAAATAAAGGACACTTAGGACACCATTCACCAGCCAGAATTCTCTCTAAAGGCCCATAACCAAGCTATGAAAATGATAATGTTCTAAAATTCTGATAAAGAAAAAGTTGAGGATAAAACTATCACTGATGGCATCGAGAGGTCCCAGCCAACAACTCTGGTACAGGCTGGCAGAAACCTAGGGGATGGTGCATTGAAAAAGTCCAAGTTTTCTTTTGTTTGAAAATAAGTGAGCTCATCTCTAGTGGCAGTAAGCACATTCCTGTGGAAGCCCCAGCTTGAGGGTGGCTTGGCTTCCTTCCAGGCAGCTCTATGTCATTTACTCACTGAAAGCCTTAGGAGGACAGCTTCTTTATGTACTGTACATAAAATGCACCAGAGAGTCTCACATAAAGATGTGCTCATTAACATCCATTCCCTCTGCAGGGACTTTGAGAGTTATAAATGAGTCTAAAGTGTGGTCCTTGCTTAGTTATGGAGTTGTTATTTCCACCTGTGAAACAACAGGAATTTTTACAATGTAGAAGCGTGAAAAGGATATGGGATTTAGAGTCAGAAGAATACAGCTGACCCTTAACAACACGGGGTGAGGAGCGCCTATCCTCTGTGCAGTGGAACATCTAAATATACAGTAACTTAACCGTCAGCCCTCCGTATCCACAGTTCCACATCCAGAGATTCAACCATCCATGGATCCTCTTTGCTATTGAAATAAATCTGCAAGTGGACCCATGCAGTTCAAACTCATGTTGTTCAACGGTCAACTGTGTAATGACACACAGAGCTGGATGAACTCAGGCAATCACTTAAGCTCTCTGAGTTTCTATTACCTTATTTATAGGATATGGATAACACGCCAGCTGCTTCTAGCTCACAGTGGAGTTGAGGGGAGGGAATTAAGTAAAAGCACTTTTTAAACTTAGAGCAATATTTGGGTGCTAAAAAAAATACAGTGATTCTCGACTTTGGATGCATATTAGAATCACCCAGCAAGCTTTGAAAAGTCCCAGTTTCCAGGCTGTACACCAAACGATTATGTTCTAATTATGTCTCCCTTCTTCCTCTGCCTCCTTCTCTTTCTCCTTATATGTGTGTGTCTGTGTGTCTGTGTGTCTGTGTGTATGTACATAGCCTCTTGAAATAGTCAAGAGAAATTTCACTTGTGTTTCCACCAAATCGTATACACAAAGTGCTTGGAGATGACATTCCAAAGAGGTGCTGTGAAGGAGGTGTCCACTGGGGTGGGACTGGGGATAGAGGGTCGTTAGACTCAAAGAACACATGGGAAGAAAGGTTTCCTCTCCCAGGGTGATGGGTTGATTTCAAAGGACAGAGAGATGGTGGTTGTGCAACACGAAGACAAAGTATTCTGTTAGTGTGGCAAATTTTACTTTGAAATTCAGTTAGGTTGTCTGAGTGGATAACTGCAACCCGGGACAAAGTGAAGACAGCACAGGCGCCTAAGGAAGGTGCAGCGTGAGTACATCTAGTTAATGTCCGTGCCAGGACAGAAGGAGTAACAAGTGCCTGAGTGTGTTTCTGTTCAAATTCTGTTCTCAGGCAGTATTGTTTAGGCAAGAGCTTTTTGCCCCAGCCACTGACCCTTAAAAAGTGTTTCTAATGAGCATGCCAAGCTCAGTAATTACTTTCAAGACCTAATTCTTTGATCAAGGTAGAAGACTTGATTTTTTTGAAATAGTCTTGAAAGTAGAAATTTTAAGAGAAACAAGGTTTGGTTTGTTTCTAATCTTCACATTTTCCAAAATTACTGTGAACAAAGTACTTCACTGGCATCTGTATTTTAGGGATTAATCAAAACATGGGTTTATACCCAAAAGAAACTAAACAGAGAAAGGACACTGTGCTCACTTGCTATGTTCTCCTCTCTGTTCTCTAGAACCACATGCCGTGGGAAGAACAACCAGGCAAGAAGCCCAGTTGCTCCCGCGGTCTGAAAGCTTTTCACACTGAGCCAGCTCAGGGGCCGTTCTCTACTGCTGAGATGGGGACATGGACCCTCCCCTTCGTCTCTGCAGAGGACGTCCCCAGGGAGACTCCTTCACAACCCAGGAGCATCTCTCAGCACTCACACATCAGTTTAGATGACCTGTGGCTGGAGAAGATGCAGAGGAGGAAGTTGAAGAAGTTGGCCCAGTTTGAAAGGAAGATGCATGCATGTAAAGATGGAATCCAAGTAAGCTGCTCACATGCCATCATCATCAGACTTGGCCTGGTACCCCCTCTTCCAATGCAGCTGCTTGCCTTTCCTGCCCCCTGCCCACCTCTGCCCTATACAGCCTGCAGGAGAGACACTGCATAGTGATATGTCTGAGAGCCACAGAGGCTGTGGCTCCTTCTTTCCTCTCTGCAGTCTGGCCCTGTGCAAGGCAATGGGGCAGAACTGAAGAAGGCGGGGCCTTCTCCTCAAGCCCTTTCCATAGTAATTACCATTCAGTGAGGACCCACTCTGTGTCGAACACTGTGTTAGACACTGGACAGCATTAGCTCTAATACTCATAAAGGTGCATGACATTCTGATATAACAATCTTAAATTAATCAAACAAAATTATATAAAGAGAACTAGATTTTGTCTCTAGGGACATTTTGCCACCATGATTTTTACATGAAACTGTCAGCTGTTTAAAAATGACTCAGTTGTTTATAAAAGCATACCTTTTACCCAATCCCTAACTCTGTTTCTTGTTCTTTCCCTTTATAAAATAGCAATATTTTTTATTATCAAGTATTTGTGAAATACACATCCCTGAGTCTCACCTCATCCCTGATACCCACCTTTATTTATTTTTTTCTGTTTCAGGTACTGTGTTTTTTTTTTTAACATCTTATTGGAGTATAATTGCTCTACAATGGTGTGTTAGTTTCTGCTTTATAACAAAGTGAATCAGCTATAGATATACATATATCCCCATATCTCCTTCCTCTTGTGTCTCCCTCCCACCCTCCCTATCCCACCCCTCTAGGTGGTCACAAAGCACTGAGCTGATCTCCCTGTGCTATGTGGCTGCTTCCCACTAGCTATCTATTTTACATTTGGTAGTATTTATAAGTCCATGCCACTCTCTCACTTCATCCCAGCTTA
>NC_041215.1:37907828-37985167 GCF_002837175.3 Physeter macrocephalus | reverse complement strand
CAATGAACATTGGGGTACATGACTCTTTTTGAATTATGGTTTTCTCAGGGTATATGCCCAGTAGTGGGATTGCTGGGTCATATGGTAGTTCTATTTTTAGTTTTTTAAGGCACCTCCATACTGTTCTCCATACCACTTTTTTTTAAATCGTGGTGAAATTCACATAACATAAAATGAACCATGTTAAAGTGGCATTCAGTGGCATTTAGTAGATTCACAAGACTTTGCAGGCCTTATCTCTACCTAGTTCCAAGACATTCTCATCATCTCAAAAGGAAACTTCACAACTATTAAGCAGTCACAACCCATTTCCCCTCCCTAGACCCTGGCAAGCACTAATCTGCTTTCTGTCTCTATGGATTTACCTATTTACCTATGGATATTTCATATAAATGGAATTACAGTGTGTGACCTTTTGTGCCTGACTTCTTTCACTTAGCATCATGTTTTTAAGGTTCTTCTCTGTTGTAGCATACAGCAGCACTTTGTACCTTTTTATGACTGAATAATATTCCATTGTGTGGCTATGTTTGTTTTTGTTATCTGTTCATCCACTGATAGACATAGGGTTGTCTCCACCTCTTGGCTATTTAACTAGTGCTGTCGGGAACACTTGTGTATAAGCTTTTGTTTGTATACATGTTTTCTATTCTTTTGGGTATATACATAGGAGTGGAATTGTTAGGACACATGGTAATTCTATGACTAACTGTCTGAGGAGCTGCCAAACTGTTGTCTACACCATTTTACATTTCTACCAACAATGTATAAAGGTTTACAGTTCACATCCTCCCCGACACTTGTTGTTTTGTGTTGTTTCATTTAAACTATACCATCCTACTGTGTCTGAATGGTACCTCATTGTCGTTTGATTTGCATTTTCCTAGTGACTAATGTTGAACATATTTCTATATGCTTGTTGCCCATTTGTATATCTTTTTTGGAGAAATGTCTATTCAAGGCTTTTGCCCATTTTAAAATTGGGTTATTTATCTTTTTTGTGGTTCACTTGTAGGGGTTCTTATGTATGGAGATACTAGACCCCTATCAAATAAGTGATTTACAAGTATTTTCTCCCATCTGTAGGTTGCCTTTCACTTTCTTGATAGTGTCTACTGCTGCACAAAAGTACTTAATTTTGATGTAATCCAATTTATCTATTTTTTTTCTTTTGTTGCTTATGAATTTATTGTAATGCCCAAGAATCCACTGTCAAATCCAAGGTCATGAAAATTTACTTTTATGCTTTCTTCTAAGAGTTTTTATACCTTTTGCTCTTACCTTTAGGTTTTGTATTCATTTCGAATTCATTTTTGTGTTTTGTGTGAGGTAGAGTTCCAACTTCAAGCTTTTCCATGTGGATATTTTGTTACTCAGCACCACTTGTTGAAGAGACTGTTCTTTCCTTCATTGAATGATTCTGACACCCTTGTAAAAAACCAAATGACCTTAGACGTCTAGGTTTATTTCCGGACTCTCAATTCTATTCCACTGGTCTATACATCTTTGCTTTTGCCAGTATCACACTGCTTTAATTACTGTAGCTTTCTATTAAGTTTTGAAGTTGGGGTGTGTGAGTCCTCTGTGTTATTTTTCAAGATTATTTTGGCTATTTGCTGTCCCTTGTAGTTCCAAATGAATCTTAGGATCAGCTGTTTCATTTCTTGAAAAAAGAAAAAGGCCATTGTGATTTTGATAAGATTACACTGAATCTGTAGATCACTTTAGAGAGTATTGCCTTAACAATATTAAAGCTTTAAATCCATGAACACAGGGTGTTGTCTGATTTTTTAGGTGTTCTTTAACTGCTTTTCACAATGTTTTGTAATTTTCACTGTACAAGTCTTGCACATCCTTGGTTAAATATTTCTTAATTATTTTATTCTTTCTAATGGTATTGCAAATGGAATTGTTTTCTTAATTTCATTTTTGGGCTTATTCATTGCTAGTGTATAGAAATACAATGGATATTTGTATATTGATCTTGTACCCTGCAAATGTGCTGAATTTATTATCTCTAAGAATATTTTTGTGTATTATTTAGAAATTTCTATATATAAGATACCCTATACATTTAAAAAATTTATATCTTTGCATTTAATTTTCTTAGGGATTATTATAAATGGCATTGTGTTCTTAATTTTATTTTCCACCAGTTGATTCTTAGGATTTTGAAATATTATTGATTTTTATGTGTTGATATTGTAGCCTGTGACCTTGCTGAATTCATTTATCGGTTCCAGGAATATTTTTTAAAGACTTCTTGGGATTTTCTATGTAGACAGTCATATCATCTACAGGTAGGGACAGTTTCATTTTTCCCTTTCTAATCTGTATGCTTTCTTTCCCTTGCCTTATTGCAGTGGCTAGGAATTCTAATACTGTGTTGACTAAGAGTGGGAAAAGTGGATATGCTTGCCTTTTTCCCTGTCTTAATAGAATAAATTTCAATATTTCACTATTAAGTATGATGTTAGCTGTAGAGTTTTTATAGTATCTCTTTCTCAAGTTGAGGAATTTCCTCTCTACTCCTAGTTTGCTGAGATTTTTTTTTTTAAATCATAAATGTGTGTTGGATTTTTTTCAAAAGCTTTTTCTGTGTCAGTTGATGTGATCATTTTATGTTTTCTTCCTTAGCCCCTTGATATGGTAGATTATATTAATTGATTTTTTGGTATGTTAAATCAGCCTTCTCCACTTGCAATAAATCCCACTTGGTCATGCAGTATATATGGAATGTATAATTTTTATACATTCCTATATTAATTTGCTAATATTTTGTCCAGATCTTCTGCATCTAAACTCATGAGAGATATTGAGCTGGGGCTTTTGCTTTTGTACTGTCTTTCCATAGTTTTGGTATCAGGGTAATATGGACCTCATAAAATGAGTTGGAAAGTAGTCTCTCCTTTTCTATATTCTTAAAAAGATTGTGTAAAAATTGGTTTCCTTTGCTCTGAAGTCTACTTTGATATCAATATAACCACTTCTTTTTTGATTAATGTTTACATGTACCTTTTTCCATCTTTTTACTTTCAACCTGTCATTGATTTGAAGTGAATTTCTTATGGCAGCATTGTTGGATCTTTTTATTTTATCCACTCTGATTGTCTTTTAATTGGTATATTTTGACAGTTAACATTTGAAATAATTATTATGTTAGGGCTTAAATATGCCATTTTATTATTTGTTTTCTGATTGTTTCTTCTGTTTCCCAATACTCTTTTCTGTCAGTTACATGAACAATTTTTAGGATTCCATCATAATTTATTTGTGGCATTTTTGAATATATTGTTCTCTTTGGTTCTCATAGTGGTTGCTAAAAGTATTATATATATACATAACTTATCACAGTCTACTGTTATCAACATTTTACCACTTCCAATGAACTGTAGTACTCTTAGTTCCACCGAGGTTCATTTACCATCTCCACTATTAAAATACAATTGTCTTGTGATTTCTCTACATACATATTTTTTGAAGTATGGTTGATTTACTTCCAATATTATGTTAGTGTCAGGTATACAACATAGTGATTCAATATTTTTATATATTACACTGCATATAAAGTTATAAAATAATGGCTATACTTCTCTGTGCTGTACAATATATCTTTGTTGCTTATTATTTTACATATAGTAGTTTGTACCTCTTAATCCCCTTTCTCCTACCTTGCCTCTCCATCCACCCTTTCCCCACTGTAAACCACTGGTTTGTTCTCTGTATCTTTGAGTTTCTTTCTGTTTTTTGTTATATTCATTCATTTGTTTTATTTTTTAGATTCCACACATAACTGAAAATATACAGTATCTTTCTTTCTCTGTCTGACTTATTTCTCTAAGCATAATACCCTCAAGGCCCATCCATATCATTGTTACAAATGGCAAAATTTCCTTCTTTTTTATGGCTGAGTAATATTCCAATGTGTGTATATGCCACATCTTCTTTATATATTCATCTGTTGATGGACACTCAGGTTGCTTCCATACCTTACCAATTTTGGACAATACTGCAATGAACATTGGGGTGCATATATCTTTTTCAATTGTTGTTTTTGTTTTCTTTGGATATATACCCAGGAGTGGAGTTGCTGGATCATATGGTAGTTTTATTTTTAATTTTTTAAGGAACTTCTATATTGTTTTCCATAATGGCTGTACAAATTTACATTGCCACCAACAGTGCACTAGGGTTGCCTTTTCTCCACATCCTCACCAACATTTGTTATTTGTTGTCTTTTTGATTGTATGTTTTTAAATCTCATTGTATGTTTTTTAATTAAATTTTTTATTGGAGTATAGTTGATTTACAATGTTGTGTTAGTTTCTGCTGTACAGCAATGTGAGTCAGTTATATATACACATATATCCACTTTTTAAGATTCTTTTCCCATACTGTTCATTACAGAGTATTGAATAGAGTTCCCTGTGCTATTCAGTAGGTTCTTATCAGTTATCTATTCTATATATAGTAGTGTGTATATGTCAATCCCAATCTCCCAATTTATCCCTCTCCCCCTATTCCCCCCTGGTAACCACAAGTTTTTTTTCTACATCTGTGACTCAACTTATGTTTTGTAAATAGGTTCATTTGCACCATTTCTTTAGATTCCACATAAGTGATATCACATGATATTTGTCTTTCTCTGTCTGACTTACTTCAATCAGTATGACAATCCCTAGGTCCATCCATGTTGCTGCAAATGGCATTATTTTGTTCTTTTTTATCGCTGAGTAATATTCCATTGTAGTTATGTACCACATCTTCTTTATCCATTCCTCCTTTGATGGACATTTAGGTTGCTTCCATGCCCTGGATATTGTAAATAGTGCTGCATTGAACATTGGGGTGCATGTATCCTTTTGAATTATGGTTTTCTCTGAATATATGCCCAGGAGTGGGACTGCTGGATCATATGGTAGATCTATTTTTAGTTTTTTAAGGAACCTCCATACTGTTCTCCATAGTGGCTGCACCAATTTACATTCCCACCAACAGTGTAGGAGGTCATTGTGGTTTTGAATTACATTCCCTGATAATTAGTTGATGTTGTATTTTCATGTGCCTGCTGACCATCTGTATGTCGTCTTTGGGAAAATGCCTATTCAGGTCCTCTGCCCTTTTTTTAATTGGGTTGTTTAGGTTTTTTTGGTATAGAGCTGTATGAGCTGTTTATATATTTTGGATATTAACTGCTTATCAGACATTATTTGCAAATATCCTTTCCCATTCAGTAGGTTGCCTTTTCATTTTATTGATGGTTTCCTTCACTGTGCAAAAGCTTTTAAGTTTGATTAGGTCCCATTTGTTTATTTTTGCTTTTGTTTCCCTTGCCTAAGGAGACAAATCCAAAAAAATATTGCTAAGGCCTATGTCAAATATTATACTGCCTATGTTTTCTTCTAGGAGTTTTATACTTTCTGATCTTACATTTAATTAATTAAGGTCTTTAATCCATTCTGAGGTTTTTTTTTTTAATGGTGTGAGGAAATGTTCTAATCTCATTCTTTTACACGTAGTTGTCTAGTTTTCCCAGCACTACTTATTGAAGAGACTTTTTCCCCATTGTATATTCTCAACTCCTTTGTCATAGATTAATTGACCATACTGCATGGGTTTATTTCTGGGCTCTCTATGATGTTCCATTGATCCATGTATCTGTTTTTGTGCCAATACCATGCTGCTTTGATTACTGTAGCTTTGTAGTGTAGTATGAAGTCAGAGAGCATGACACCTCCAGCTTTGTTCTTTTTTTCTCAAGATTGCTTTTGTTATTCGGGATCTTCTGTGGTTCCATACAAATTTTAGGATTATTTATTTGTTCTTGTTCTGTGAAAAATGTCATGGGTATTTTGATAGGCATTGCATTAAATCTGTAGACTGCTTTGGGTAGTACAGATATTTTAACAATATTACTTCTTCCAATTCATGAATATAGGATGCCTTTCCATTTATTTGTATCATCTCCAGTTTCTTTAATCAATGCCTTATAGTTTTCAAAGTATATGTCTTTCTCTTTCTTGGTTAAATTTATTCTTACGCATTTTATTCTTTTTGATGCGATTGTAAATGGGATTGTTTTCTTGCTTCTCTTTTTCATAGTTAATTATTAGTGAATAGAACAACAGATTTCTGTATATTAATCTTATATCCTACAACTTTATTGAATTCATTCATTCTAAAAGTTTTTTGGTGAAGACTTTAAGGTTTTCTATATATAGTATCATGTCATCTGCAAATATGATAGTTTTACTTCTTCCCGTCCAATTTGGATGCCTTTTTTTATGAGCTGTTTATATATTTTGGATATTAACTGCTTATCAGACATTATTTGCAAATATCCTTTCCCATTCAGTAGGTTGCCTTTTCATTTTATTGATGGTTTCCTTCACTGTGCAAAAGCTTTTAAGTTTGATTAGGTCCCATTTGTTTATTTTTGCTTTTGTTTCCCTTGCCTAAGGAGACAAATCCAAAAAAATATTGCTAAGGCCTATGTCAAATATTATACTGCCTATGTTTTCTTCTAGGAGTTTTATACTTTCTGATCTTACATTTAATTAATTAAGGTCTTTAATCCATTCTGAGGTTTTTTTTTTTAATGGTGTGAGGAAATGTTCTAATCTCATTCTTTTACACGTAGTTGTCTAGTTTTCCCAGCACTACTTATTGAAGAGACTTTTTCCCCATTGTATATTCTCAACTCCTTTGTCATAGATTAATTGACCATACTGCATGGGTTTATTTCTGGGCTCTCTATGATGTTCCATTGATCCATGTATCTGTTTTTGTGCCAATACCATGCTGCTTTGATTACTGTAGCTTTGTAGTGTAGTATGAAGTCAGAGAGCATGACACCTCCAGCTTTGTTCTTTTTTTCTCAAGATTGCTTTTGCTATTCGGGATCTTCTGTGGTTCCATACAAATTTTAGGATTATTTATTTGTTCTTGTTCTGTGAAAAATGTCATGGGTATTTTGATAGGCATTGCATTAAATCTGTAGACTGCTTTGGGTAGTACAGATATTTTAACAATATTACTTCTTCCAATTCATGAATATAGGATGCCTTTCCATTTATTTGTATCATCTCCAGTTTCTTTAATCAATGCCTTATAGTTTTCAAAGTATATGTCTTTCTCTTTCTTGGTTAAATTTATTCTTACGCATTTTATTCTTTTTGATGCGATTGTAAATGGGATTGTTTTCTTGCTTCTCTTTTTCATAGTTAATTATTAGTGAATAGAACAACAGATTTCTGTATATTAATCTTATATCCTACAACTTTATTGAATTCATTCATTCTAAAAGTTTTTTGGTGAAGACTTTAAGGTTTTCTATATATAGTATCATGTCATCTGCAAATATGATAGTTTTACTTCTTCCCGTCCAATTTGGATGCCTTTTTTTTTTTCTTGACTGACTGCTATGGCTAGGACTTCCAATACTGTGTTAAATAGAAATGGTGAGAGTGGGCATCCTTGTCTTCTTCATGATCTAGGAAGAAAAGCTTTCTAGTTTTCCCCATTGAGTATGATGTTAGGTGGGTTTGTTATAAATGGCCTTTATTATCTTGAGAAATTTCCCTCTATACCAACTTTGATAAGAGTTTTTATTGTGAATGGATACTGAATTTTGTCAAATGCTTTTTCTGCATCTATTGAGAGATCATGTGACTTTTATCCTTCATTTTGTTCATTCTTATAACCTTGGTTGTACAGGAGTCTTTCTGCCAATTTCCAGTTAGTTTTCAGTGGTAATTGTTCCACATGTAGATGTATTTTTGATGTGTTCATGGGGGTAGATGAGTTCCATGTCCTCCTACTCTGCCATCTTGATCAATCCCCTTATCTTTCACTTTGTTAATGTGGTGTATCACATAGATTTATTTGCAGATGTTGGACCATCCTTGCCTCCCTGGGATAAAAACCTACTTGATCATGGTTTATGATCCTTTTTAATGTATTTTTGAATTTGGTTTGCTAATATTTTGTTAAGGATTTTTGCATCTATATTCATCAGAGAAACTGGCCTGCAATTTCCATTTTTTGTAGTGTCTTTGTCTGGTTTGGTATCAGGGTAATGCTGGCCTCATAGAATGAGTTTGGGAGTGTTTTCTCCTCTTCAATTTTTTGGAATAGTTTGAGGATAGGTATCCCGTCTTCTTTAAATGTTTGGTAGAATTCCCCTGTGAAGCCATCTGGTTTTGGACTTCTGTTTGTTGGGAGTTTTTTGATTACCAATTCAATTTCAATACTAGTAACCAGTCTGTTCAGATTATCTGTTTCTTCCTGATTCAATCTTAGAAGATTATATGTTTCTAGGAATTTATCCATTTCTTCTAGGTTGCCCAGTTCGTTGGTATGTAATTGTTCACAGTATTCTCTTATGATTTTTTGTATTTCTGTGATACCGGTTGTAAACTGTCCTCTTTCATTTCTAATTTTTTTTATTTGGGTCCTCTCTTTTTTCCTAATAAGCCTGGCTACAGGCTTATCAATTTTCTTTATCTTTTAAAAATACAGCTCTTGGTTTCATTGTTCCTTTCTGTTGGGGTTTTTTTTTGGGGGGGTCTCTATTTTGTTTATATCTACTCTGATCTTTATTATTTCTGTTCTTCTGCTGACTTTGGGTTTTGTTTGTTCTTATTCTTCTAATTCCTTTAGATGGTGGGTTAGGTTGTTTATTTGAGATTTTTCTTATATATTGAGGTAGGCCTGTATCACTATAAACTTCCCTCTTAGAACTGTTTTTGCTGCATCCCATAGATTTTGGAAAGTTGTGTTTTTATTTTCATTTGTCTCAGGGTATTTTCTTTTTCTTTTCTTTTTTTTTTTTTTTTTTTTTTTGTTGATGTGGACCAGTTCTAAAGTCTTTATTGTTTCTTACAATATTGCTTATGCTTTATGTTTTGGTTTTTATGGCTGCAAGTCATGTGGGATCTTAGCTCCCTGGCCAGGGATAGAACCAGCACCCCCTGCATTGGAAGGCAAAGTCTTAACCACTGGACTACCAGGGAAGGCCCTGTCTCAGGGTATTTTCTGGTCTCCTCTTTGATTTCTTGGTTGACTCATTGGGTTTTTAGTAGCATGTTGTTTAGTCTCTACGTGTTTCTGTTTATTTCCTTCTTCTTCCTGTAATAGATTTCTAGTTTCATACCATTGTGATCTGAAAAGATACTTGGTATATTTTCTATCCTCTTAAATGTGTTGAGACTTGTTTGGTGGACTAGCATATGATCTATTCTAGAGAACATTCCATGTGCATGTGAACAGAATGTGTATTCTGTTTTTGGATGGAATGGCCTATAGGTACCTATTAAGTCCAGCTGGTCTAATGTGTCATTTAATGTCACTGTTTCCTTATTGGTTTTCTGTTTGATAATATGTCCATTGATGTAAATGGGGTGTTAAAGTCCCCTAATACTATTGTATTATTGTCAATTCCTCCCTTTATTTCTGTTATGCAATGCAGTATTATTAACTATAGTTGCACTGCTGCACCTTACATCCCCATGACTTATTTTATAACTGGAAGTTTGTGTCTTTTGGATGCCTTCACCCATTTTTCCTACCCCCTACTCCCTGCCTTTGGCAAGTACCAATCTGTTCTCTGTCTCTATTAGCTTGGCTTTTCTTTTTTAAGATTTCACATACAAGTAAGATCATACAGTCTTTCTCTTTCTTGTCTGACTTATTTCACTTAGCATAATGCCCTCAAGAGCCATCCATGTAAATTTTCAATTGTAGCTATATTTTTCAGTTCTAATGTTTCCATTCTATTTTATTTTGTATCTATTTCCCTGCTGTTATTTTCCATTCATTTCAAGAGTGTTCACACTTACTTCTTAGAGCACAATTATATGAGCTTCTTTAAAATCTTTTATAATTCCAGCACTGTATCATCTTGGTGCTGGGATCTGTTGTCTTTCCCTTATAAGTTATGGAGATTTTCATAGTTCTCTGTATATCAAATAATTTTGGGTTATATCTTGGACATTTTGAATATTACATTATGAGCCTTATTTAGTTTCTATGGAGAATAATAGTTAAGTTTTTCAGGCAGCCAATCCAGTTTAGGGTACAAGTTCTTACTGGCCTTCAGGGGCTATGTTTCTTATGTCAGTTCATGTTTTCAAGGTGTTTTCAGTGCTACTTGGATAATGTGGATCACCCAGTGGCCAGTCTGAGACCTGTAAAATGGTCTACTCCATAATTTGGTTCTCAAAGACTTTAGTATTCTGTTTAGAGTCAGATCCACCCAAGCACAGATTCGGGGTAAGTCCAGGGGTCTTAAACAATGTTATGGTGTCATTTTCTTGATCTCTTTCCTTTCTGCATTCTTCCAGACACTTCTTGGCTTCCAGGAGTCCCCCTCTTCCTGGACTTTTTGCTAGAAAGCTAGGCTTTCGTTTTCCCACTCTGGCATATACTTCCTGCAACTATGTCTGCCTCTGGAGCCAAGGGGCAGGAGGACAGAGACAGGAAAAAAGAAATAGGGATTCTCCCCCTCCCTCAGAGTTTTAGGTGCCTGCCTGGCCATCACTGCCATACTGTAATGGGATTTCCTGGGAGTCTAGGGTGGAACTAAATGAAAACATAGAGGATTTCCCCAATTTGCTCATACCCTTGGGGTCCCTTTCCCCTCTCTTCAGACCAGAGAAGGCTTTTTGGAGTACTTTTGGTCCACACCCAGTTTTAAGCTGCTATTGAGTTCAGGCCAGAGGATACTGTAGGGACCACAAAAAAGGTAACTCACCATAGGATTGGTGTAACTTCAAATACTGGCTTCCTTCTCCAACCCACATGCTACCATTTATTTCAGAGCCCTTAGGTAACTGATTTATACATCTGCCCAAGGTTTTTAGTTGCATTCAAATGGAAGAGATGGAGTGGGGTATCATACTCCCATCTTAATCCTTGTTTGTATATTTACATTTCCATTAATCACTAAAATAATTTTCTAAGCACTGTTTACTTAATTTGTGTGGAATACAAAAGAAAATGGAACATTTATTTGAATACATACCAAAAATTTTAAGTAAATTTCGTAACTTTATGAAGTAGACAAAATCTGGAGGGGCCAAGTTTATTTCTGGATAATGGAATGATAAAAAAAGGGACAATATCCTTGCCCTCCCAAGACCTCATGCAACACTGGTCCTTACTGTCTGAAGGGTAAAGTCTGTCTTATGATTATGAGGTGTCAGGGACTTCATGGGTTGTATTTTAATTAAGCACCCCTTCAAGAATATAGCTAAAACAAAGCCTTCCTTTTGGAGAAATGTCAGGCTGCGTGGCTGACCAGCTGGTGTAATTTGGAGGTTTGGAGACCTACTGTCAGTCCTCATTTCACATTGTTGAATGACAACCTATTCTGCCATGGTTGCCACATATGACCATACAGGTTGCAGACTACTGACAACAGGAGAAACTTCTCTTTTTTCCATGGATTTTGAAATGAATGGCACCTCCCAGAGCCTTGTGCATTTTGGCTGCATGCTCTGCTCATGGCAAAGTCCTGGGCAATTAGAAAAATTATAATGTGGCAATGACAACATGTTATCTCTTTTCTTCATTTACTCTCTGCCTCTTTCCTCCTCTCCCAGTGCTGGAGGAAGATGACCATTACCTCTCCAGAGTCTTTGAATCTCCCTAGAAGAAGCCATCCATTCTCCCAGAGTGCCCCGACAAGACTGAACCACATGGGCTGGCCAGAGCCCATACCTGACATTGGTGAGTTACATGCCTCTCTCTTTTCCTTCACACTCCAGTGTCCTGGCAAAAAGGACAAGATGTGAGAGCATGTTGTTGACAGCTGTGTTTACTTGTCTGGCAGAAGTAGCTTGAATGTGAGAAATAAACCATTGTCTTTAACTCCTTCAATTAGGAACAGGTCCCTAGCACTCTGATAAAGGGAATTCTTGGCTTGAGGAAGAGTCCATTACTGAATCCCTAAACCTGGCTCCATTCATTTATTTTGAGCAGAACTACTGACCATCCCTTGAAACTTGTAATAGGGTATAACTTACAGAGAGAGAGTTGTCTAATCTAGTGATGAAAGCTGGGTGTTTTCCCTTCTGGGGGACAAGCCTCATCCTTGAGTTTTATGGCAGCCTGCCTGAGTCCCTTTCCCAAAACTATGGCAAGCAGCATCATATCACATATTTGTCCATAAAAGGGCTGATTTTTGTGCCAGAAGGAAACTGGGACCCAGTGAGGGCCAGGATGGGGCATCCTCATGCACAGCTACCACCCTTCCTGGACTTAACCCAGGAAGGGCTGGACACAGTGAAAATGCTCAAGGCTCCTGGTGCAAGGACAGATGTTGGGTCTCAGGTCTTGAGCAGGTGCAGATTATGTTAGATGGCAACCTTATGGTTTAAAGGCATCCAGCTGGCTGAAGGAAGAGGCCAAATCTGGTGTTTAAAAAGGATAAAGAAGAGTAAAAGCCTTAGACAGGGTTGAAAAAACAAAATAGTTACACCTGCCAAACATGTACTTTTCCAGACTTGGGGAGTAGGGACAGGACTGGCATTCAAGGATGTCTGTAGTTTGATCCTATTGGAGCTAAAGACCTGTAGAAAGCAGGTGAGGTTAGCAAAAGATGATATGGGACAATAGTGGCTGGGCCCTGATCATTAGAGTGTGGCACATGCTGTGCTAAGGAGTCAGCTCTGATACAGACATGAGTCCTGACATCTGAATCTGACTCAGTGCATACTGGGTGCTGGTCCTGGGGGAGTTGGCTACTCAGATTAGCCAGTAGCCATGATTGTTTTCCATTGTTTGACATCTGCTGAAAGAATCCTTTCATGGGAAAAGATAGTTCTAACATAAACTCTTCATTAAGTCATGGAATAGTTTAGAGGCTCATGGAAGAGACAGTAACGGGTGAGAGTAGCATTTTTCCTGGAATAATCTTCAAGGCTGATTTTGGCTCTTGAAGTTAGAAACTTCTTACAAATTGAAGTTTAATAATCATATGTTCCTACTATTTCAGAGCCTCATTTGAATTAATTAGCAGATATATTTATTGTAGAATAAGAGATTTTTAAAACCTCAGTGTCACATGTCCCTCAGCATGCCTGCATGCTGAGGACACTGCTCTGGAAGTCAAAGGTCAGGGCTCTGGCTTCAGCTGCCCTTCATATGGGGGTGAGAAATTGGGCACTTCCCTCCATTTCTCTATCTCATACTTCTTTTTATTTAAAAAAAAAAGAGTATAATTCCTGTATTCATCAGATTAATATGAGGGGCTAGCTTGGGTCTCTGTATTTAGCTTAGGAAAGCTTTCTTTTCTTCAATTATTGCTTCCACTCCAACTGCTCTATTCCAAACTTCTGGGGTTTCTTTCTACGGATTGTATTCTCAGGTTCTATCTCCAGAATCTCTCATTATTTTCACTATTTTATCCTTTTCCTCTCTGTTCTGGGAGAATATCTCAGTTTTATCTTCTGCTTTGCTTTTCTGGTTTTACCTCATCTGCTGTTCATTGCCTTCATTAATATTTGTGATTCAGTGATGATGTTTTTAATTTCCATACATTATTTCCAATGTCCTCTAGAAGTTCATTAAAAACAGAAAGTTGGGAGTTTTGTAAAATTTTCTCCTGTTCATGTTTTATAAATTCATTTCCAAGTTCATATGCTTTTCTTTTAACTGGTAAATTTTTTATAGGTGAAATTTCTCTATTTGCTTATCTTTACAGACATCAATTCTTCGCCAGCAATGGCTTGTTGTCAGGTAGCACTTGAGACAACATCCTTTCAGAGATTGTTACAGGTTCCTCTTAAAATCCTTCAAGCATAGCTGAAGCAGGAAAATTTAAGCTTTCCTATAATGTGTATCATGGGTTCAGTCACCTTGGTGCAGGAGCTTTAAGCAGTCCCAGAGAGAGGTTTGCCTCTTTCCAGCACTTCTTCTCTACGTTTGGTGGAGTAGTCAAGAATTAGCCTGAAGTGGAAGCATGCCACCCTCAGCCCTACAAGTCGGTACCCAGGATAAACTCTACCACACCCACTCTTCTCTGAGTGGAGCCAGCAGGGCCAGATATGACTCTGTGAGCCCCTAGCATGATGGCTGCACACAGCATCACGTAAAGCCCTCTGCAACTCCAGAACATTTGTTGAAAAGACTATTTTTCCCTTTGAATGGTCTTGACCCCCCTGTCAAAAGTAAGCTGATCATAGATGTATGGATTTATTCCTGGACTGTCAACTGTATTCCACTGATATATGTCTATTCTTGTACTAGTACCACACTGACTTGTTTACCATTACTTTGTAGTAAAGTTTGAAATCAGAAAGTGGAGTCTTCCTACTTTCCCCTTCTTTTTCAGGAATGTTTTAGCTATTCTGAGTCCCTTGCAAATCCATATGACTTTCAGAATCAGGCTGTCAATTTCTACAAAGATATCAGTTGAGGTTCTGATAAGGATTTTATTGAATCTGTACATGAGTTTGGAGAGCACTGTCATCTTAACAATGTTGAGTTTTCTGATCTATGAACATAGGCCTTTTTTCCCATTTATTTAGATCTTCTTTTGTTTCTTTCAACATTTTGTCATTTTCAGAATACAAGTTTGTACTTCCTTTGAAAAATTCATTCCTAAGTACTTTATATAATTTTTGATGCATTGTGAATGAAATTGTCTCCTGAATTCCATTTTCAGACTGGTCATTAAAAATGCATAGAAATACAATTGACTTTTGTATATTGATCCCATATCCTGCAACCTTGCTGAACTCATTTATTAGTTCCAGTTTTTTAATGGATTCCTTAGGATTTTCTACAAACCAGATCATGTTATCTATAAGCAGAGACAGTTTTACTTCTTCCTTTCCCATCTGGATGTCTTTTTTTTCTTGCCTAAGTGCCCTGATTAGAGCCTCCAGTACTGTACATTTGAATAAAAATGGCAAGAATGGACATCCTTGCTTTTTTTCCTGATTTTAGGGGGAAAGCATCCCATCTTCACCATTAAGTATGATGTTAGCTGCGGGTTTTTCACAGATGCCCTTTATTGGGTAAATAAAGTTCCTATATTCCTAGTTTGTCAAGTTTTTTTTGTCACAAGAGAGTGTTGGATTTTTGTCAAATGCTTGTCCTGTCTATTGAGATAATCATGCAACTTTTGTTCTTTATTCTGTTGATGTGGTGTATTACATTAATTGATTTTCAGATGTTAAACAACCCTTGCATTTCTGAGATAAATCTCACTTGGTCAAGATGTGTAATTCTCATTATATTTTGCTGAATTTGGTTTGCTAGTATTTTGTTGAAGATTTTTGCATCCATATCCATAAGAGATATTGGTCTGTAATTTTCTTTTCTTTTAATGTCTTTGTCTGGTTTTGGCCTCATAAAATAATTTGGGAAATCTCCCCTCATTTTCTGTTTTCTTCAATAGTTTGTGAAGAATTGGTATTAATTCTTTTTTCAATGTTTGGTAGAATTCAGGGGTGAAGCCAATTGGGTGTGGGATTTTCATTGTAGGCAGTCTTGTTATTACTGATTCAATCTCTTTACTTGTTATAGAGCTATTCAGATTGTCTATTTCTCTTGAGTAGGTTTTGGTAGTTTGCATCTTTCTAGGAATTTGTCCATTTTATCTAAATCACCTAACTGTTGGTGTACAGTTGTTCAGTCTTCTCTTATAATCCTTTTTATTTCTGCAAAGTCAGAAGTAATGCCCCTTGTCTCATTTCTGATTCTGGTAATGAGTCCTCTTCTTTCACTTGGTCAAACCAGCTAAAGGTCTGTCAATTCTGTTGCTTTTCCCTAAGAACCAGCATTTGGTTTCTTTTATTTTCTGTTTTTTCTCTAATCTCTATTTCTGTTTCTCAATATTTCTGTTCGCCATTGTGCCTCTACTAACTCCTACTCTAATCTGTATTGTTTCCTTCCATGTGCTTGTTTTAGGTTTAGTTTTGCTCTTTTTTTTCCCTGTGTCATTAGGTGCAGATCCAGTTGTTGATTTGAGATTTTTCTTCTTTCTTAATACAGGTATTTGCAGCTATAAATTTCCCTCTGAGCACTGCTTTACCTGTCTTCATAACTTTGGGCATATTTTGTCTTCATTTTCATTTATATCAAGGTATTTTCCGATTTTTCTTTTGATTTCTTCTTGGACCCATTAGTTATTTAGGAGTTTGTTATTTAATTTCCACATATTTGTGAGTTCCTCAAATTTCCCTTATTATTGATTTCTAATTTCATTCCATTGTGGCCAAAGAATACATTTTGTATTATTTCCATACTTTTTTTTTTTTTTTTTTTTTTGCTGTATGCGGGCCTCTCACTGTTGTGGCCTCTTCCATTGCGGAGCACAGGCTCCGGATGCGCAGGCTCAGCGGCCATGGCTCACAGGCCCAGCCGCTCCGCGGCATGTGGGACCTTCCCAGACCAGGGCACGAACCCGTGTCCCCTGCATCAGCAGGCGGACTCTCAACCACTGTGCCACCAGGGAAGCCCCATACTTTTAAATTTGTGGACGTTTGTTTTATGGACTAACACATGGTCTAGCCTGGAGAATGTTCCATATGCACTTGAGAAGAAAGTATACTCTGTTATTGTTGGAAAGTATACTCTGTTCTATATATGACTATTATGCCTAAATGGTTTATGGTGTAGCTCAAATATTCTATTTCCTTGATCTTCTGTATAGTTGCTCTATCCATTATTGAAAGTTGGGCATAAACCTCCAACTGTTATTGTTGAATTATCTATTTCTCCCTTCATTTCTGTCAGTTTTTGCTTTATGTACTTTAGTGCTCTGTTATTAGGTAGGTGGATATATATTTGCACTTATATCTTACTGATGGATTAACCCTTTTATTGTTATAAAATGCCCTTGTCTCTAGTGTCTTTTGCTTTTTGGGTTTTTTTTATTTTTTAAATTGGAGTATAATTGTTTTACAATGCTGTGCTCATTTCTGCTATACAATGAAGTGAATCAGCTATATGTATACATATATCCCCTCCCCCTTAAACCTCTCTCCCACCACCCCCATCCCACCCATCTATGTCATCACAGAGCACCAAGCTGAGCTTCCTGTGATTTATAGCAGGTTCCCACTAGCTATCTATTTTACGCATGGTAGTGTATTTATGTCAAATCTAATCTTCTATTTCATCCCACCCTCCCCTTCCCCCACTGTGTCCACATGTCCGATCTCTACATCTGTGTCTCTATTCCTGCACAGGAACTAGGTTCATCTGTACCATTTTTCTGGATTCCACATATATGCATTAATATACGATATTTGTTTTTCTCTTCCTGACTTACTTCACTCTGTATGAAAGACTGTAGGTCCATCCACATCTCTACAAATTACCCAATTTCATTCCTTTTTAGGGCTGAGTAATATTCCATTGTATATAGGTACCACATCTTCTTTATCCATTCAACAGTCGTTGAACATTTAGGTTGTTTCCATTTCCTGGCTATTGCAAATAGTGCTTAAATGAACATTGTGGTACATGTGTCCTTTTGAATTACAGTTTTCTCAGGATATATGCCCAGTAGCGGGATTGCTGGGTCATATGGTAGTTCTCTTTTTAATTCTTTATGGAACCTCCATACTGTTCTCCACAGTAACTGTATCAATTTACATTCCTACCAACAGTGCAAGAAGGTTCCCTTTTCTCCACACCCTCTCCAGCATTTATTGTTTGTTTATTTTTTGATGATGGCCATTCTGACCAATGTGAGGTGATACCTCATGGTAGTTTAGATTTGCATTTCTCTAATAATTAGGGATGTTGAGCATCTTTTCATGTATTTGTTGGCCATCTGTAAGCCTTCTTTGGAGAAATGTCTATTTAGGTCTTCCACCCATTTTTTGATTTGGTTGTTTGTTTGTTTGGTGTTGTGCTGCATGAGCTCTTTGTATATTTTAGAGATTAATCCTTTGTCAGTTGCTTCATTTGCAAATATTTTCTCATTCTGAAGGTTGTCTTTTTGTCTTGTTTATGGTTTCCTTGGTTGTGCAAGAGCTTTTAAGTTTCATTAGGTCCCATTTGTTTTTGTTTTTGTTTTTCCATTACTCTAGGAGGTGGGTCAAAAAAAATCCTGCTGCAATTTATGTCAAAGAGTGTTCTGCCTATGTTTTCCTCTAAGAGTTTTATGGTGTCTAGCTTTACATTTAGGTCATTAATCCATTTTGAGTTTATTCTTGTGTATGGTGTTAGGGAGTGTTCTAATTTCATACTTTAACATGTAGCTGTCCAGTTTTCCCAGCACCATTTATTGAAGAGGCTCTCTTTTCTCCGTTTTATATTCTTGCCTCTTTTGTCATAGATTAGGTGTCTGTAGGTGTGTGGGTTTATCTCTGGGCTTTCTATCCTGTTCCATCGATCCATATTTCTGTTTTTGTGCCAGTACCATGCTGTCTTGATCACTGTACCTTTGTAGTATCGTCTGAAGTCAGGGAGCCTGATTCCTCCAGCTCTGTTTTTCTTTCTCAAGATTGCTTTGGCAATTCAGGGTCTTTTGTGTTTCCATACAAATTGTAAGATTTTTTTTCTCCTAATTCCACAAAGAATGCCACTGGTAATTTGATAGGGATTGCATTGAATATGTAGATTGTTTGGGTAGTATAGTCATTTTCACAATATTGATTCTTCCAATCCAAGAACATGGTATATTTCTCCATCTGTCTCTGTCACCTTTGATTTCTTTCATCAGTGTTTTATAGTTTCCTGAGTACAGGTCTTTTGCCTCCTTAGGTAGATTTATACCTAGGTATTTTATTCTTTTTGTTGTGATGGTAAATGGGATTGTTTCCTTAATTTCTCTTTCTGATCTTTCATTGTTAGTGTATAGGAATGCAGGAGATTCCTGTGCATTAATTTTGTATCCTGTAACTTTACCAAATTGATTGATTAACCCTAGTAGTTTCCTGGTGGCATCTTTAGGATTTTCTATGTACAGTATCATGGTTTTATTTCTCCTTTTCCAATTTCTATTCCTTTTACTTCTTTTTCTTCTCTGATTGCCATGGCTAGGACTTCCAAAACTATGCTGAATAATAGTGGTGAGAGTGGACATCCTTGTCTTGTTCCTGATCTTAGAGGAAATGCTCTCAGTTTTTCCACCATTGAGAATGATGTTTGCTGTGGGTTTGTCGTATATGGCCTTTATTATTTGAGTTAGATTCCCTCTATGCCCACTTTCTGGAGAGTTTTTATCATAAATGGGTGTTGAATTTTGTCAAAAGCTTTTTCTGCATCTATTGAGATGATCATATGATTTTTATTCTTTAATTTGTCAATATGGTGTATCACATTGATTTGCATATATTGAAGAATCCTTGCATTCCTGGGACAAATCCCACTTGATCATTGTGTATGATCCTTTTAATGTGTTGTTGGATTCTGTTTCCTAGTGTTTCGTTGAGGATTTTTGCATTTATGTGATATTGGCCTGTAATTTGTGTGTGTGTGTGTGTGATATCTTTGTCTGGTTTTGGTATCAGGGTGATGGTGGCCTCGTAGAATGAGTTTGGGAGTGTTCCTCCCTCTGTTATATTTTGGAAGAGTTTGAGAAGGAGAGGTGTTAGCTCTTCTCTAAATGTTTCATAGAATTCGCCTGTGAAGCCATCTGGTCCTGGACTTTTGTTTCTTGGAAGATTTTTAATTACAGTTTCAATTTCATTACTTGTGGTTAGTCTGTTTATATTTTCTAATGCTTCCTGGTTCAGTCTGGAAAGTTGTACCTTTCCAAGAATTTGGCTATTTCTTCCACATTGTCCATTTTATTGGCATATAGTTCCTTGCAGTAGTCCTTATGATCCTTTGCATTTCTGCAGTGTCAGTTGTAATTTCTTGCTTTTCATTTCTAATTTTATTGATTTGTGTCCTCTTCCTTTTTTCTTTAAAAAAAAATTATTTATTTATTTTTTGCTGCATTGAGTCTTTGTTGCTGCGCATGGGCTTTCTCTAGTTGCAGCAAGCAGGGGCCACGCTTCGCTGCAATTCATGGGCTTCCCATTGCAGTGGCTTCTCTTGTTGCAGAGCATGGGCTCCAGATACGCGAAGCCCTGGCACGTTGGGCTCAGTAGTTGTGGCGTGTTGGGCTCAGTAGTTGTGGCACGTGGGCTCAGTAGTTGTGGCACACGGGCTTAGTTGCTCCACAGCATGTGGTATCTTCCCAGGCCAGGGCTCGAAACCGTGTGCCCTGCATTGGCAGGCGGATTCTTAACCACTGCGCCACCAGGGAAGCGCCTCCCTTTTTTCTTGATGATGCTGGCTAAAGGTTTTCAATTTTGTTTATTTTCTCAAAGAACAAACTTTTAGTTTTGTTCATCTTTGCTATTGTTTTCTTCATTTCTATTTGACTTATTTCTGCTCTGATCTTTATGATTTCTTTCATTCTACTGATTTTAGGTTTTGTTTGTTCTTTCTCTATTTGCTTAGGTGTAAGGTTAGATTGTTTATTTGAGATTTTTCTTGTTTCTTGAGGTGAGATTGAATTGCCATAAACTTCCCTCTTAAAACTGCTTTTTGCTGCATCCAATAGGTTTTGGGTCACCATGTTTTTGTTGGCATTTGTTTCTATGTATTTTTTTAATTTCCTCTTTCCTCTTCATACGCGAAGCCCTGGCACGTTGGGCTCAGTAGTTGTGGCGTGTTGGGCTCAGTAGTTGTGGCACGTGGGCTCAGTAGTTGTGGCACACGGGCTTAGTTGCTCCACAGCATGTGGTATCTTCCCAGGCCAGGGCTCGAAACCGTGTGCCCTGCATTGGCAGGCGGATTCTTAACCACTGTGCCACCAGGGAAGCGCCTCCCTTTTTTCTTGATGATGCTGGCTAAAGGTTTTCAATTTTGTTTATATTCTCAAAGAACAAACTTTTAGTTTTGTTCATCTTTGCTATTGTTTTCTTCATTTCTATTTGACTTATTTCTGCTCTGATCTTTATGATTTCTTTCATTCTACTGATTTTAGGTTTTGTTTGTTCTTTCTCTATTTGCTTAGGTGTAAGGTTAGATTGTTTATTTGAGATTTTTCTTGTTTCTTGAGGTGAGATTGAATTGCCATAAACTTCCCTCTTAAAACTGCTTTTTGCTGCATCCAATAGGTTTTGGGTCACCATGTTTTTGTTGGCATTTGTTTCTATGTATTTTTTTAATTTCCTCTTTCCTCTTCGATTTCTTCAGTGATCTCTTGGTTATTTAGCAGTGCACTGTTTAGCCTCCATGTGTTTGTGGTTTTTACAGTTTTTTCCTGTAATTGATTTCTAATCTCATAGCATGTGGTCAGAAATGGCGTGTTGGGCTCAGTAGTTGTGGCACGTGGGCTCAGTAGTTGTGGCACACGGGCTTAGTTGCTCCACAGCATGTGGTATCTTCCCAGGCCAGGGCTCGAAACCGTGTGCCCTGCATTGGCAGGCGGATTCTTAACCACTGCGCCACCAGGGAAGCACCTCCCTTTTTTCTTGATGATGCTGGCTAAAGGTTTTCAATTTTGTTTATATTCTCAAAGAACAAACTTTTAGTGTTGTTCATCTTTGCTATTGTAATCTCATAGCATGTGGTCAGAAAAGATGCTTGATACAATTTCAATTTTCTTAAATTTTCCGAGGCTTGATTTGTGACCCAAGATGTTATCTATCCTGGCGAATTTTCCATGTGCACTTGAGAAGAAAGTGTATTTGGCCACTTTTGGGTGGAATGTCCTATAAATATCAATTAAATCTATCTGGTCTATTTAAAGCTTGTGTTTCCTGATTTATTTTTTGTCTGGATGATCTGTCCATTGGTGTAAGTGGGGTGTTAAAGTCCCCCAATATTACTGTGTTACTGTCGATTTCTCCTTTTACAGCTGTTAGCACTTGCCTTATCTATTGAGGTGCTCCTATGTGGGTGCATAAATATTTATAATTGTTACATCTTCTTGGATTGATCCCTTGATCATTATGTAGTGTCATTCCTTATCTCTTGTAACAGTCTTTATTTTAAAGTCTATTTTATCTGATATGAGTATTGCTACTCCAGCTTTCTTTTAATTTCCATTTGCATGGAATATATTCTTCCATCCCCTCACTGTCAGTCTGTATGTATCCCTAGGTCTGAAATGGGTCTCTTGTAGACAGCATATATATAGGTCTTATTTTTGTATCCATTCAGCCACTCTGTGTCTTTTGGTTGGAGCATTTAATCCATTTACATTTAAGGTAATTATCAATATCTATTTTCCTATTACCATTTTCTTAATTGTTTGGGGTTTGTTTTTGTGGGTCTTTTTCTTCTCTTGTGTTTCCCGCCTATTGACGTTCCTTTAGCATTTGTTTTAAAGCTGGTTTGGTGGTGCTGAATTCTCTTGGCTTTTGCTTGTCTGTAAAGCTTTTGATTTCTCTGTCGAATCTGAATGAGATCCCTGAGTAATCTTGGTTATAGATTTTTCCCTTTCATCACTTTAAATATATCCTGCCACTCCCTTCTGGCCTGCAGAGTTTCTACTGAAAAATCAGCTGATAACCTTATGGGGATTCCCTTGTGTGTTATTTTTTGCTTTTCCCTTGCTGCTTTTAATAGTTTTTCTTTCAATTTAATTTTTGTTAGTTTGATTAATATGTGTCTCAGTGTGTTTCTTCTAGGGTTTGTCATGTATGGGACTCTCTGCGCTTCCTGGATTTGGGTGGTTATTTCCTTTCCCATGTTAGGGAAGTTTTTGACTATAATCTTTTAAAATATCTTCTCAGACCCTTTCTTTTTCTTGTCTTCTTCTTCTGGGATCCCTGTAATTCGAATATTGGTGCATTTAGTATTGTCCCAGAGGTCTCTGAGATTGTCTTCAATTCTTTTCACTCTTTTTTCTTTATTCTGCTCCTCAGCAGTTATTTCCACCATTCTATCTTCCATCTCACTTATTCGTTCTTTTGTCTCAGTTATTCTGCTATTGATTCCTTCTAGTGTATTTTTCATTTCAGTTATTGTGTTGTTCATCTCTGTTTGTTTGTTCTTTAGTTCTTCTAGGTCCTTGTTAAACATTTCTTGTATTTTCTTGATCCATGCCTCCATTCTATTTCTGAGATTTCAGATCATCTTTACTATCATTACTCTGAATTCTTTTTCAGGTAGGTTGCCTATTTCCTCTTCATTTATTTGGTCTTGTAGGTTTTTACTTTGCTCCTTCATCTGTAATATATTATTTTGTCATCTCATTTTTTCTGATGGGTGGGACTGTGTTCCTTTTTTACTGGGTGTTTGGCCTGAGGCATCCAGCACTGGAGTTTGCAGGCAGTTGGGTAGAGCCAGGTCTTGGTGCTTGGATGAGGACCTCTGGGAGAGCTCACACTGATTAATATTCCCTGGGGTCTGAGGTTCTCTGTTAGTCCAGTGGTTCAGACTCTGTGCTCACACCACAGGAGCTCAGGTCCAACCCCTGGCCCATGAACCAAGATCCTGCAAGCTGCGTGGCACAGCAAAAAAAAAAAAAAAAAAAAAAAGGAACAGAACAATAACAAGGAATTAAACAATAAGATAAAATTAGAAAACTAACAGATATATTACAAAAATTAAAAATATAAATCAGAGAACAACTGGAAGGTAAAACAGAACCACAATAGCAAAAAAAAAAAAAAGTCCAGAAAAGGCCTTGGCTGTAAGGGGCGGGCCTTAGGCAGGGGAGGGGTTTAGGCGGGGGCAGGGTCTAGGCTCAGGACCCACACGGCCAGATAAGGCACTGGGGGATCTGGGGGCAGGGCTTAGGTGGCCTTAGAGCACAGAGGATCAGGCCTGGGACCCCAGCAGGCTCCCCAGGGCCCAAGTGGTCAGGGGAAACACTAGCTGTGTTCCCCTCCAATCCTCTCAACCCCCGAGGGTCTCTCCCCATCCCCGTTGATACCCTCGTGGTCAGTGGGCCTCTCCAGGTGTGGGAACCTCTCCTCTCCCCCAGCCAGCCTTCAGGGGCACCAGTCCCATCCCACCTCCACTTCTCCTACCCCCTCGCTCACCCCCACATCCTACCCGGTTGCTTGGGGATTCCTCCCATCCTCTTGGGTCTGTCAAGGTCCCCCACCAGAGTCTGGTAGGTGCCCTAGTTGTGATGCAAACTCCATGTCCTCTTATTCCACACCCTAGTATGTTTTGTTTTAAAGTCTATTTTATCTGATATCAAGAGAGCCACTCCAGCTTTCTTGTGGTTGCTATTTACATGACATATCTTTTTTCCATCTTTTTACTTTCAAGTTATTTGTGTCTGAATCTAAAATGTGTCTCCTATAGACAACATATAGGTGGATCGTGCTTTTTATCCATCTGACACTCTGTCTTTTGATTGGATTGTTTAATTCATTTACAGTTAGTGTTGTTATTGATATAGTTATATTTACATCTGCCATTTTACTTTTTATATTCTATATTTTTGAGTACTTTTTAGTGGTTGCTCTAGGGTTTAACATACACATCTTTTAAATATTATTTTATTGAAGTATATTTGATTTACAATGTTGTGTTAATTTCTATTGTACAGCAAAGTGGTTCAGTTATACATATGTATACACAGTTATACATATGTATACGTCATACATATATTGAATATAGTTCCCTATATAGTAAGAAATTGTTTTTTATCATGTACATCTTAACTTATTAGAATCAACTTCAACTGTATATTAGCTTAATTCCAGCAACATATAGAAATATTATTCCTATATAGCTCTATTCCCTTTCTCCCCTTTGTGGTATTACTGTTATACATATATTACATCTATTAATGTTACAAACCCAACAATGCATTGTTCAAATTATCACTCTACCATCTGTCATTATTTTCCTAGCTATTACAGCTTTGCTCCCACCCACCTCCTTTGTGCTAGTATTAGCAGATATAGTCTAGATATATTACATTTCTATATGCTGTAGGCCAAACAATACATTAGATACATATTATTTTATACAATTGGTTTTTAAAAGTTAAGAGAAAAAATTTTAAAAATAGGAATTTATCTTTTACAATTACATAATTACCTTTGCTAGTGCTCTGTTTTTGTTCATGTGTATTTGAATTACCATCTGGGGTCACTTGCTTTCGATCTGAAGAACTTAGGTATTTCTTGTAAGTTGGGTCTGCTAGCAACAAATTCTCTCAGAGTTTATCCAAGAAAGTCTCTTCTGCCTTTGTTTTTGAAAGATAGCTTTGCTGGATATAGGACTCTAGGTTGAGAGGCTTTTTATTGTTTTCTTTCAGTACTTTTAATATTATCCCACCACCTCTGGCCTCCACAGCTTCTGCAGGGAAGTCAGCTGTTAATCTTTCTGGGGTTCCCTTGTAAGTTATATTTAATTTTTCTCTTGCTGCTTTCAAGATTTTCTCCTTGTCTTTTGCTTTCAGCATATTTAAGATGACGTGTCTGTTTGTGGGTCTCTTTCCATTTATCCTACTTAGAATTTGTTGTGCTTCCTAGATATGTAAATTTTTATTTCTCAGTAAGTTTTGGAAGTTTTCAACTATGATTTCTTTGAATTTTTTTTTCTTTTTTCTCTCTCTTCTCTTTCTGCTACTCCCATTATACATATGTTGGTGCAGTTAATGGTGCTCCTCCATTCGCTCCTGGCTGGGAAAGGAGGTCTCTGCCTGGTACCCCCCTCCAGGAAATCCTTCCACCTAATGATAATGGTGCTGGGGGACTGTTCCTTATTACTCTGAGGCTGTGTTCATTTTTTTTCATTCTTTTTTTCATTGTGTTCTTCAGTTTGCATAATCTCTATCAATCTCTTCAAGTATGCTGGTTCTTTTTTCCTGCCAATTCAAACCAACTGTTGAGACCCTCTAGTGAAATTTTTATTTTAGTTACTGTACTCTTCAACTCTAGAACTTCCATTTTCAAAAAATAATTACTATCTATCTATTGACATTCTCTATTTGCTGCAACTTGTGTTAAAAAACAAAATTCAACTGAGTAAAACTGAAGATCTATTTGCCTTTATTCAATAATTCATGAATCGGACAGCATCCCACACAGCAAGTAGAAACGTGCTCTGAGAAGCTACACAAATTGGAAAGTTTTTATAGGTAGAAAGAGGGTATGACAAAGAAGTAAAAGAATAGATTGTTTCAGGCAAGGTTACATTCCCTTAGGGAAAGGCAGGGATCTTAGGGAGTTTACCTCACTAATACTAACCAGGAAATTCCAGACTGATTGGTTTAAAATCCACTCCTGGGAGAGGCTGAAACTGCAGTTAGGTCAGGTATTAAGTCTTACTGGGGCTTAACACAAGTGTCTCCATTTGGGGCTTTTTTTTTTTTTAAACAATTCTCCTTTGATCTCTGCCTGAGATATGTAATCAAAATTTAAGGCAGTAGCACCACTCTCAATTATACCACTCTATGGTTCTCACAACTTTCGTTGATCCTTGATTTTTGCTTTTTGGGTTTTTGGTTTTTTTTTTTTTTTTCTGAACATCTGTGGTATTCACAGGTCACGCCTTCAGGTTCACATTTTTTAAGTAGGTCACTTCCTCCATTTCTTTTTCAGTGTTCCAATCTGAGGGAGATCATTTGCTTGGTGGCTAGTGACTACAGACATGCATTTAAAGCTTTTGAGAGGTTATTATGATTATTATAAGTAGAATAATTCTCAATGTTCATAAAGCATTTGGAGCTATGGTCCTCATGACCCAAACCAATCAAAATCAAATAAGTCAAAAAAAGACCCCATTGAAGGGTCTTTTTAAGCCAAATGGCTTGTTCAGTGATTTATGTGACTGAGCTTCAGCTTCCCCAGAAGTGTCAGTCCAGGTGCAGCAGGTGGTGTAGGCCACAGCACAGACATCTCCTTGCTCAGCTTAAAGATAATCCAACTTTGGTTAGTGTAAGGATCTTTGCTGGGCAGCCAGTATCTTAGCAACTGAATCTACAGTGTCTCCAAGAATTAAGGAATGGTTTCTAATCATACTCTCATTTGTGTTTACTTCCATGTAAGGGGTTAGTCAGGTTTTTAGCACAAATGGGAAGAGAATCTTCTAGTCTGAAATTAAAAGTTGTTCTAAATTCCAGAGGTTACTCCCTTTAGCAGTGGTCTGGGAGGTATGGGTGATGGCATTATCTTTCCAGGCCAATGCCAGAGTAAAGGAAAGAAAGAGAAGAAGAGAAGTATTAAGTCTTGATTCAGCATCTTGGGTGGAAGCAGATTTCATTGATGCTGACATATTTTACAATATAGATAACCTGAATTTGACTAGTAAGCCCATGCAGAATAAAAGTTGTTTATCTGCATTATAGTCAATGTTGATAACTCTAAAAACATGTCTGTTTTAATTAAGCCAACGAACTTAAACTAACTTTAATACTGAATATTTTCTCGGATCACATGAACCTGAAAAGCATTTGGGTTAGTTTATATTTCTGAGAGTTTTTAGAATAACCAACCCTTAATTTATATAAGTTCTTGTTTGTTTTTAAAGCAACTGAATAGAGCTCTTTTACAAATTAATTTTAGTAATATCATCCAGAGGTAGGAAATAACACACATCAACCACACATGTATATAGAAACAGGAACATATTATACAAATGCAAACAGAGACCTCATAGCTTCATTTTAAAATTTTAGTTACAAGACAGGTATGATGATGTGAAAATCACTATTTATAAAAGAACAGTTGGAATAAGTTAAGTTCTTCTGTTCAGATAGCTAAAGCTTTTTCTGCTAATATTTATGGAGAAGACACATGATTTTTCATTTGTCTAAATTCAAATGACCTTTCCCCCTTTCATTCTCCTGATTAGAATTACCTCTCTGAAGATTGTGCTTTAAAGAAATGGCCTAGATAAGAGTTAATATTTACAGCTCAAAGGCACAGGAAAAGAATGCAGTTTCCTCCAAGGACTTTGGTTTCCTAAGGCCAATATTGAAAAGCTTTTTGAGATGAATAAGGGAGGTCTGAGGATTGGTTAACAAGGATTGGTGGTTTCTGGAAGCACACCTCTGATCCTGGAAAGACTAGACTTGTAAAACAAGGACAGCTGTTTTTAATTTCTCATAGAATTGTATTGCTACCTAAATGATATCAAAGGACTGTCAGACCCAGCCACCTATGTTGGAATATTTTTCTTCCTCTCTCAGTACAATTAGCTTAGGGGAGAAGGCCTTAAGAAAAGTCCTAACAGGCTGGGAATATCAGCTTCCAATCTGGCCAAATTTCTGATCATAGAGTTATTAAATCCTTTCAAATATCTTGTCAGGTTTCAGCTGGAACAAAGAGTAAATATTTCTGGCCATACTGAATTGGATTTAGGAGGTGTTCTTAAAGAGGGTGCAGAAGATATTATCCTCACAAGATCTTAGAGCCACTCCCAAAGATAGCCAAAAGGAAGACTTAGATAATGACAAACAGTTGTCCCTGGGAGAGAAACAATCAATAACCAGTGTGTCTGGATTTGGACGGGAGGGGACATGAAATTTTACTTTCCTGTCTTAACTGGTCACTACAGACAGGGATTACCAGGATGAGCACTCAAATAAAAGAGGATAGAGGGGAACAATAGAAATTACATCAGTCTTGGAAATTCCCTGGGGGTCCAGTGGTTAGGACTCTGTTCTCTCACAGCTGAGGGCCTGGGTTCGCTCCCTGGTCAGGGAACTAAGATCCCACAAGCTTTGCAATGTGGCCCAAAAGGAAAAAAAAAAAAAAAAAAAAAGACAGACAGAAAGAAATTATATCAGTCTTACTGTTTTTATCTTGTTTTGTTTTTAGGTACCTCTTGTGTCTTTAATTTTTCATTAGCATTTTTCAATAAATATTTTAATGAAGCTACTTTGTAATTTTGAAGGCTTTTGGAGGCTTCTGCAAACCAATTAAAATAGGTTATCCTGTTCTGTTTGTTTGATATGGGAACCCTTACCTTTTTTAATAGGCCATTAGGATTATATTTTATGATTTTTTAACAGATATTAATGTGAGAGATATTGACAACTAGAATCCATGGCTAAAAGGGAAGTATATAAAGTGTTAGAATAATAGTCACATGGAAATCATATAGTATACTTTCTTAAATTGAAAAAAATAAGTGAAAGACAAATCAAAGATGCAAAAGTTAAATTATATAATTGATATAAAATAATCTGTTGTATTTTCTATCCTACAATTGATTATTTTTGTATGACTTTTAAAGATGCAGTCCTTCTAATAGTTTATAGTTGACTCTCACAGAATTTCTATGGGATGGAACTAATCATATTCCTTGCTACCTTCTCATTCCTTCCTTTGCAACCTATATTTAATATTCCATGGATATACAATTATATATTTTTTTTAGTTTTTAGTTTTCCATTATGGTTTATTACAGGATATTGAATACCCTGTGCTATACAGTAGAACCTTGTTGTTTATCTGTTTTATATATAGTAGTTTGTATCTCCTAATCCCAAACTCCTAACTTATCCCTCCCCCACCCCTTTACCCTTTGGTAACTGTAAGTTTGTTTTCTATGTCTGTGGGTCTGTTTCTGTTTTATAAATAAGTTCATTTGTGTCATATTTTAGATTCCACATATAAGTGATATACAGTATGTGTCTTTTTCTTTCTGACTTACTTCATTTAGTGTGATAATCTCTAGATCCATCCATGTTGCTGCAAATGGCATTATTTCATTCTTTTTCATGGCTGAGTAGTAGTCCACATACACAATGGAATACTTCCCATGGTGCGGGGGCCGGGATGGGGGTGGCAGCTAAATCTCACTGCACCAAATTGTGTCCCCTGAGATTCCCTGAACTTCGGGTAGTAAGTGTTAATTTCAGCTGCCATCACCACTGTGGTCTTAAGAAATATGGATCCCTTTTGCATACCAGAACTCAGTGAAGACACTCTACCCTTCCCTGCAGTACAGCTGAAACCAGGATAGCTGGTGCAAATAAGACTCTACTGAAAACTTAAAAGAGAAATGTACTCAGAAGAAGCATGGCGCATGGCTGGCTGACACAGGCTAGATCTGCCCAGGCTGCTGCCACCTAGAGGCACTCACCACCTGGGATCACACAACACCTTCTCAAAGTCCTGACCCCAGAGAGCAGGAGTGCTCCCTTCTGCCTAGCTGGCCTCCTGCTCAGTTTCAGGTCCCTACTCATTCTTCCACAGGCACTCCCCAGGCACCTAGCCTGCAGCAGATGCTCTGCACACAATGGGGATACAGTGGTGGTACAGAGCCGCTGCCCTCACAGTGCATGGTCTATGGGAGGCAGCCAACAGATAACCAAGCCACTGACAGACGGCAATAAGTGCTGGAAAGGAATAACTGAAGGCTCACTGAGGAGGCAACATTTACTGAGATTTGAAGTTTGGAGAGCCAATACCTTGAAAAACAAAGAGAACATTCCAGGTAAAAAGAACAGTAAGTGCAAAGGCCCTGAGACAGGAAGGAGAGACAGCAAGACAGCCACCGTGGCTGGAGTGGAAAGACCAAGGGAAAGGGAGCGCTGACAGGAGGTGGAGAATAGGACGGCCAACACACAGGGTCTTGCGGGTCTTGCTAACTTCGAGAGAAGCTTCTGAAGGGTTTGAATCAGTAGCAGGACATGGTATGATTTATATTTTAATTTAGAGCTCCCTCTCTGGCTGCTCTGTGGAACAAGTCAAGAGACTGAAGCTGTCTTCCAAACACGGTATGGTAGTCGTGCAGTAAAGTGAAAGAAGTGGACACTTATTTTGGAGGGAGAACCCACAGACTTGCTGATGGACTGGGAGGGTGTCTCTTGATCTGTGACTCATCCCCCACAGATCAGGAGCTAGGTTCACAGGCCTCAACAGGACAACCGGACAGGAACACAGACGGTGACTCTCCTTGCTGAAAGCCTGCACTCAGGAGCAAGGGGGTGTCGGAGGACAGCTGTTCTTCCCAAGGACAGCGGAGAAGGGCGGCATGGGTGGGAAGTGTGCATACCAGGTATGGAATGGTCAGGAAGGATCCCCAGAGGAGTCAGCTGAGGGGGGGCCTTCAAGGTGCAGATTTGGCTGAGTCACCCTGCAATGCCCATCAACTGAACCTCCAACACACTAGTATTGCCTTATGCTTGTACAGAGCTTTGTACTTTGTACATAAACGCTGGCATGCCATTGTCCCAGCCCCCTGAGTTGTTGTGAGGAGACAGCACAGGGTCTGCAAGGCGGGGAGATGATATTGAGGCAGGGTCCCTTATGATGCAGAGCTAGGAGCACACGTGGCTTAGGGAAGGAGACGGGCTACAGGAACTGGACCCCAGATGTAGGGAAGAGGAGAGAATGACCACTGTTCCAGCATCCATCCTACACCAGCTGGTGTGCTGGGGCGTGGCAAGGACCTCTCATTTCATCCTCACCATCGTTAATATGTCTGCTACTTTACAACCAGCTCCCTAGGGCTTGGAGGAGTGGTGACGCTGGGGGTGGGGGCGATTAGCAGCCCTGCTTAGCCCTTGTCAGTCCTTACTGGGACTTCCTCTCCACACTGCTCGCTGATTATCGCGCTTGTTTGGAGCAGTGGCGGCCCCTCACCCTCCCTCCAGGCACATTCCAAGAACCTACAGAATGCTCACGGGTGGCTGGGAGCGTCGGAGGAAAAGGCAACTCTCGTCCCTAATCCCTGCCCCCCTCCCCCGCATCGACAACAAAATTTGAAAAACCCTAGAATCCTTGGAGCTACGTCAAGCCTCTCATTTTTCGATTGTGCCTGTCACTGGACTTTCCCAGACACTTCCTAAAATCATTTGGCGTGGACCGCGCCTCTACTTTTGATGGCTTCTTAATCACTGCAGAGCACCGCCGGCATACTCCTGCTGGCCGGCTGTCCCGAGGGTCGCGGGTGCCGAGTGCTCCCAGCGCACAGCCCCCGAGGCAGGCCCGGGGAGGAGGGGCGCGTCCCGACCAAGCGCGCTCCCCGACGCGGCTCGCAGGGCTGAGCGTGACCTCCCTCCCACACTCCTGCCCCAGACGGGCAAGGACGCGCAGTCTGAGCTGGGTCCTAGAGGGAAAAAGCGAGCGCCCGCCGGTTCTACTCACCGCCGTGGCTGCGGGGTGCCGGCCGCCTCCCTCCGAGGTTGCGCCCGTCCTAACATACGCGCGCCAAGGCCGGCGGCAAGGCGCGGCCCTGCGGGCACCGAGAGCTGCCCGGGGCCCCGCGCGCGGCGCCTGCCGCCACCGCCCCAGGTCTGCGTGCGCGCGTGCGTGAGCGCGTGCCGACCGGGCCCGCGACCCACACCGGGGTCGGCGCCGCGGCACAGCGCCCGCGGGGCGGCCGGGAACCGGCGGCGAACGGAGGCGCCGCGCCCTGCCCGGTGGGCGCCTGGCCTCGCCCGAGCCCCGCGCGCCCCGCGCCCGCTGAGGGTCCCCGGCGCCGCAGCCGCAGAGCCCGAGCGGTTGGCGGCGTCCGGGAGCCTCCTTAGCGGAGCCCCATGATGTCAGCGGGCCCGGAGCGGCGGCCGTGCGGCGGCGGGGATGGGGCCGAGGACGCCGCGCGGCCGTCTGCACGCCCCTCGCCCGGTCCGGGCCCCGGCTCGCTGGCCCCGTCGCCCGGCAGCCCCGCCGCCGCCGCGGCCCAGCCGCCCGCGAACCTGTGGCTGGAGCTCGGGCCCGCCTGCTCGAGGGCGCAGCAATGCCCGAGCGAGTCGAGCGGGCAGACGAGCGGGGATCTCGGCACCAGCAGCAGCAGCGGCGGCGGCAGTAGCGCCGGGCTGTCGCCGGGCTCCGACTCGGACAGCAGCGGCGTGGTGTGCGGCGGCCGCGGCGGCAGCGGGGGCATGCGCGGCGCCCTGTCCCGCTCCTGGAGCCTGGAGAGCCTGCGCTCGGCCACCGCCGGTAAGGGCGCCGCCGCCGCCGCCCCGCGCGCCGCCGCTCCCTGCGTCTGTCCGTCTCGAGCGCCTTCTTTCCATCCCTCTCGAGACGGTCTCTGCTCCTGTCCTTTCCTCCTGCACTTTTTCTGTTGCTTGTTAACATCTTTTGGTTCCTGGCTTCCTATTGTTCTGCTCTTCCGATTTCTTCTCTCTTTCCGGGTTTTCTCCTGATTTCCCACCACCCTCGTCCCGTTTTCACCCATTTCTACCTGTTACAGCCGAGCCCTAGTCGGCCCCCTCCCCCCTCGTAGCCGGGCGCGTCCTCAACTGGGAAACAGTGTTTACGGTGAGAACAGAATGTGGTTCCTTGATGCGCCGTTTCCCTTCCCCCGACTGTTCTTGACCGATGGCACAGGTCTGGCTTTCCGAACTGCAGCTCCTTGAGTTCTGTAAATCAGAGGAGAAAGGAGAGGGCTCGCTAGCCAAGGGTGGATGGGATTCAGTGTGTTTGGTCCTGACTTTAGGAGTGAGGCTCCCTGCCAGGGGAGGGGCTCTAGAGGTCCCCTCAGAGGGAGCCTCTGAAACAGTGTGGTTTCCCTGAGACGGGGTTGCTCTGCTGTCCCCTGGCACTGTGTGCCCCCCTTAGTGCACCCTTTCTGCCCCAGGGACCAAATTCTGGGGGCAGATTGATAGGAAGACTTTGACCCTAAATATTAATTAAGCAAGGAAGCCGACAGTGGTGACTCTTGATTAGTTGCTAAACTGCAATCTTTATATTTTACTTCTTGGAAACCTTCAGGTTATTTTTGAGCCCCTGTAGTGAGAGCTGTAAAGGAAGACAGGTGCTGCCTGGGAATCAGGGAGGTAGTTCACCCGTTATGCTTCTGGTTGGGGGTGGGGATGCAGCCTGTGAAAGCCGTAGAGCCCCAGGTAGGCAGTGGAGATGAGGGTCTGCATGTGCCCGGGTCAGAGCAGCAAAGCCAGAGAGGAGCAGGGGGGCCGTGCAGGCAGCACGGTTGTCTTGTCGCATTCAGTCCGCTGTAGTTGTCCTGTCCGCGCCCGCACCTCTCCAGGACGGAGCACAGACCGGGTTGAGGGTGTAAGAGTACCAGGAATGGCAGGTAAAGGGTTTGGACTCTGCTCTAAAGTCCGTGGGTTTGGAAAGGGAAAGTGAAGGATACCCAGACCCCTGCATGGAACGCTCCATGACCCTCATTTGTCCTGCCTCAAAACAAACACATGAAACTCAGAAAAGTGGAGTAACCCAGCTGTTGGTGTATCCTCCAACTAAAAGTTTTTCAGAATTCTGCCTCTCTGCCTCCCTCGCATGCCAGTTCCCTTGAAACTTGCCTTTCCCTCCTCTCTGGGGTGCTTAAATAGCCCCTAATTCGGGAAAACCAAGCTAGATAATAGCGAAGGGGGACTTGCAAGCAAACTGGCAAAGGAACCTTCCTTCTCTTTGCCTAAATGACTTGCCTTCCACTTCTAGAGTCGGAGGGCGTACCTGCTCCGCGTCAGCACTGGCAAACCGGTTCAAAGAGGCTGCGGGAGGTGGCCCAGGCGCCTCCCTGGACTCCCTTGCCATTTCTTCCTTATGCCCTGGGGCAGGGGTAAGGCAGATGAATATGGCAGAGGCCTGGGTTTATTAGACACCCCTGTGATCCAGGGACTCTCCAGACCAGACTGGGGGGACTGAGGCAGCGTGCGTGAGTTTGAGAGATAGCAGCTGTATGTGCATGAACGTGCGGGGCGGGTGTGTACGTGGGTGGGGTGGGGGTGGGGGCAGGCAAGGAGAAAGCTAAGGCCCAGAAGGCTTCTCCTTGAGGGGCTCAGAGCTGCCCTTGCAGTGGCAGGGCAGGGTTTAAAGCAACATGATGTTGGAAGAGTTGACATGAGAACCCTCAGACCTCGACTATCTGCCTTTTCCTGGGAGGCTCTCCATGGGTAGTATGGTATGAGGGTATGAAGGTATGAAAGGGTACATGAACCCTGTACAGCTGTGTGCGTGCATGGAGCCATCTCTCAACTGAATTCCTGGAGAGAATTAAGTCCTGATGTCCTGAGGCCCCCATTATATGCAATGAGTGAATTCTCTTCTCTTCTTCTGGAATGGTACTAGCTATTTGCCATCCTTGGGAGGAACTGAGAAAATAAGCGTTCAAATAATTTTCTTTGGATTTGTGGTTCAGTTGAGGAAGTCTTGTTGGAAAGGCTGCCATAGAGGAGGACTTGATAGGAAGAAGAAAGGGAAGGTACATTTGTCAAGCATCTTCTATATATGCCAGGTGTGAGGCTCCATGTTACTTCATTAACCACATAAAAATCCACTGCTATCCTACAATCCAGATATGAAAACAGGCTCAGAGAGATGCAGTAACTTACCCAAGGTTGCCCAGCTAGGTCATGTCTGACTAGAGCTTCAGGCCTGAATTGGTGTGCCTTATCGGGGGGCTCTTTGCTGGGTTTGGAGTGGAAGCTGGGCCAGGCCCAGCAGGGAAAGGCAGCGTACTGGGGGCGGGGGTTCACACATTGAAGTAATGTCTTAGCTACTTGCATGGTCACTGTTGTCTTTATGCAACAGACAGGGCTTTTTTTCTGGGTCCCAGGTACCCCATTTTCAAAATGAGGACATTGAAATCTAAGGTCTGACCTCTTTTCTAATCAACTCTAGAATTCCATGATCCTAGTCAGGGCTGTTGAATTAAGGTGGGTTCCCACTAGTGAGTTGGCATTTATTTCATATTGTATTTCCGTTTGACTGGTCTGTGGCTCTAAGACAAAACATATGTGTGTTGAATTGAGCTATGTTTGCCTCTTAAGGAAGATTAAGAATTACCAGTAAAAGATTCTTAGCAAAACTTAATTATTGTTGTTGTGATTTTTGTGATGAATTGTATTGCTAAACATTTTAAAAGCTGTCAGCAAGAGCCAGAAAGGTTAGTACTTGAAGCTGGAATTACAGCTAAGCTGCCGGGCAGAACATTAGCCAGGAAATCCAGCAGAGGACTGTAGGTAGACGCTTCTTGTTTCCAAAGACTTTTTGTTTGTTTGTTTGTTTGTTTTATTTTTGGTTGCTTTGGGTCTTCGTTGCTGCGCGCGGGCTTTCTCTAGTTGCGGCGAGTGGTGGCTACTCTTCGTTGTGGTGCACGGGCTCCTCATTGCAGTGGCTTCTCTTGTCGAGGAGCACGGGCTCTAGGTGCGCGGGCTTCAGTATTTGTGACTCGCGGGCTCTAGAGCGCAGGCTCAGTAGTTGTGGCGCACGGGCTTAGTTGCTCCGCGGCATGTGGGATCATCCCAGACCAGGGCTCGAACCCGTGTCCCCTGCATTGGCAGGCAGATTCTTAACCACTGAGCCACCAGGGAAGTCCCCCAAAGGCCTTTTGAATTTTAAATATCCAGTCTTGGCATTTTCCACTGAAATGTCACTTACTCTGGTTTGGAGAAGGCTTTCTCTAAAGGCAGATTCTGAAAATAAAATGTAGTTGACAGCGTGGAATTTCCATAGCCCTTTCTTCTGCCCAGTGTTCTCTTCTCCCCCTAAGCACCTGTAGCCTCCGTAGCCCTCAGCTATGCTATCACGCTGCTGTTACTTGGCTAAGGCTTTTAAAATTCCTATTCTGGATGTGTTGTCTCACAGGCTTAATTCTCAACTCACGCTTCTGGGGTTGACGGTTCTCACTGCCCGTGCTGACAGTTATCGCTACCTGACAGTTCTCACTACCTGGTCAGTGTCATATGATTTCTTGGGAGAGAACCCATGCTACATCCACATTCCTCTGCAAGCCCTGGAGGCATTTTTCTGGCTCAGAAGGGAATCAGACTCATGAGAAGGCTGTGCCTCTCTTGCAGTCAGACATTTATTTAACACATCAGGTTCCAGGCACAGCAGTAGGCACTAGAGATGGCAGAAAAATTGTACAAGGTTATTGCCCGTAAAGGAATCACAGCACAGAGAGAGACAGGCAGCGTCAATTCATTATGATAAGTGCTCTGATAGAAGTAAACCCAATGGGATGATGTTCCAGAACCACTCTCAGTAGATAATTCTCTGGAAGGATGCACAAAGCTCAGAAAAGTGGTCACACTTGTAGTTCCAGTATATTACAGTGAAAGGATTCAAATTAAAATCTAGGCAACATGTGCATAGGACAGAGTCCAGGGGAAAGCAGGCATAAGCTTCCAGGTGTCCCCTTTCATGGAATCCCATGGACCATGCTCAATTCTCCCAGCAACATGGCGAGAACATGTAGGAAGTATTGCCAACCAGGGAAGTTCCTCCGAGCCTTGAGGTCCAGGGTTTTTATTGGCGGTCAGTTACTTAGGCATGCAGCATCCACAGCTGACCTTAGTTACTTAGTCTCCAGTCTCTGCAGAGGCCACTAATGTAGTGTAGCTCAAGGGGCCCAGCATAAATCATATCATTAACATAAACTATCTGTCATGTCCCAAGGCCCCAGGTATGCAGACACTGTGAGTGGGCAGGATATTTTAAGGACTTAAAGTCGATCTCCCAGGAGCCAGTCCTTTCTTCTGAATATGCAAGGCTTGAACATCTTTGTCTTTACTGCACAGATAAGGAAGCTCAGAAGAGGGGTGCCAGGCCCAATCTATCATGGGGGGCAGGGACAGGGAGGAAGTGGTTCAGAGAAACACATCAGGAGGAGGTGTTGCCTGAGCCTTAATGCCTACAAGTTTGTTGTGATGAGGACTAGAAAGACCTTTGGGGAGAGAGGGCTAACAGAAACAAATGCTGAAAACTGTACAAAGAAAGGGAACCTGTGCTGACTGAGCATCTGTGCTAGGTACCATGCCGGGTGCTTTCAATATGCAGGAATTGCATATAGTATGGAATGAGGAGCATAGCAAGAGATGAGTCTGCAGACAGGAAGACCAGACTGTGGCTGCATGCTAGAAAATGTGGACTAACAATTTTTGGCGCCATGGAAAGGTTTCAGGCAGAAGGTTGATGTGGCCAAATTGCTTACATACTTTTTTTCCTTCTTTCTTTATTTTTCTTAAAGTTATACACAGTAAAAGTTACTCTCTTTGGTGTATAGTTCTAAGAGTTTTGACAAATTTAAACAGCCGTGTAACCACCACCATAATCAAAATATAGAAGTTTCATCACGCCAGAAAATTAAAGCTGCCCCTTTGTAGTCAACCCTTTCCCCCACCTCCAGTCCATGACTAGTCTATTCTCCATCCAGATGGATTTGCCTATTCCAGAATGTCATATAAATGGAATTACATCATGTTGTTTTTTTAGTCTGGCTTCTTTCACCTTACATAAATGCATTTGAGGTTCATCTATGTTTCTGCATATATCAATAGTTGGTTTTCTCCTTTTAATTGCTGAATAGTATTCCTCTGGATAGATGTTCCACAGTTTGTTTATTAGCTCACTAACTGACATTTGAGTTGTTTCCAGTTTTTGTCTATTACAAATAAAACTTCTGTGAACATTAGTGTATGAGTCTTTGTATGGACATGAGTTTTGTTTCTCTTGGGTAAATACCTAGGAGTGAATTGTTGGGTCATTTGGTAAATGAATGTTTAACTATATAAGAAACTACCAGACTTTTTTCCAAAGTAGCTGCATTCTCACCATCAAAGTATGCCGGTTGCCATTGCCCTGTATCCTTGTTTGTGCTTAGTATTGCCAATTTTTTAAGCCATTCTATTAGGTGTATAATATCTCATTTGGTTTTAATTTGTGGTTCCCTAATGACTATTGATGTTGAACATCTTTCATATACTTATTTGCCATATTTATATCTTCTTTGGTGAAGTGCCTGAATCTTTTGCCCAGTTTCTATTGGGTTATTTTCTTATTATTGGGTTTTAAGAGTTCTTTATACTATACTCTGAGTAGAAGTACTTTGTCAGATATATGATTTGCAAACATTGTTTCCAGTCTCTGGCTTGTATTTTAATTCTCTAATAGTGTCTTTTGCAGAGCAAAAATTTGTAATTTCAGTGGAATCTAATTTATAGTTTTTCTTTTACGGATCATACTTTTAGTGTTATAGTCAAAAAATCTTTACTGAACCTGAGGACACAAAGAGTTTCTCCTGTGTTTTCTTTTTCTGTGTTTGTTTTTTTTTTTTGCGGTACATGGGTCTCTCATTGCTGTGGCCTTTCCCATTGCGGAGCACAGGCTCCAGATGCCCAGGCTCAGCAGCCATGGCTCACAGGCCCAGCCACTCTGCGGCCTGTGGGATCTTCCCGGATCGGGGCACGAACCCATGTCTCCTGCCTCAGCCGGAGGACTCTTAACCACTGTGCTACCAGGGAAGCCCTCTCCTGTGTTTTCTTTAGGAAGGTTTTATAGTTTTACATTTTATACTTAGATCTTTGATCCATTTTGAGTTAATTTTTATAAGGTTTGAGATGAGGGTGAAAGTTCTTTTTTTGCATTTGCAAATGTTGTAGCACCATTTAGTTAAAAGAGTTCTTTCTCGGGCTTCCCTGATGGCGCAGTGGTTGAGTGTCCGCCTGCCGATGCAGGGGACACGGGTTCATGCCCAGGTTCGGGAAGATCCCACATGCCATGGAGCGGCTAGGCCTGTGAGCCATGGCCGCTGAGCCTGTGCTCCGCAACGGGAGAGACCACAACAGTGAGAGGCCCGCTTACCACGAAAAAAAAAAAAAAAAAAAAAGACTTCTTTCTCCACTGAATTGCCTTTGTACCTTTGCCAAAACCAGCTATCTATGATTGTTTCTGGACTCCCTGTTCTTTTCCACTGATCTAAGAGTCTGTCCTGTTACGCCTACCACGTGGTCTTGATTATTGTAGCTTTACAGTATGCCTTAAAATCAGGTATGTGAATCATCTAATTCTGTTCTTTTTCAATATTGCTTTAGCTATTCTAATTTTGTTTTGCATTTCCTTTCCTTGTACATTTTAGAATCAGATTGTCAATATCTACAAAATATCCTCCTGCAGTTTTGATGTGGATTGTGTTGAATCTATAGATCAATTTGGGGAGAATTGAAATCTTGACAATATGGAGTCTTCCAGTTTATGAATGTTGTACATCTGTGGCTAGGAAGCCAAGCCAAGAATTCCCCACTAGATCTCACCTGCAGCACCTATAGATTTGGGTGAATTCCTGCCTTCTAAATATTTCCAAAATATCCTAAAGCTCCTGAGCCTGCCAGAAAGTGACTTTCCTTACTGACCTGTAAGGCTGGGAACCCAATTAGCCTGACATCAGGCCACTTTTTCCAAGAGGGCTTTGTGAACATTGGCTCCAGGAAGTCAACCTTAGCTCCTTACAAGTGTCTTTCCCAAATATGACATTCCAGGCAAGGGTTTGGTTGCATAGCCAATGTTCCAAGTATTCCTTTTAACAAGGAGGACAGATTCTCATTGAACCTACGCAAATAATTATATTGCTTTGAAAATAAGAATACTTAGTAAGAGTTTTTTAAATTCTGGAGGGGTCAGATAAGGAGAAAAAGATATCATTTACAGATGTTTCATTTAACTTTACAAAGTGCAGTCTACTAAATGGCAATTTATGAGTTAAAGATAATGTAAGAACAAAAGGGGGTTCTTGTATATCCAAGAAATAGAACATTGAAATGAAAGATCTGATGAGAATTCATAATAAGGTTAATGTAATGGACGAGGAAATTTAGTTGTTTCTGCAGTATACAAAACAAGATAATGAAGTCAATCAAAAAAATTTAGATATCATAATTATAAACATAACGATTAACCCTATTCTCAAAGAAGGCTGTTAACGTTACATCTAACTTGTTAAAATGGATGAACGTTTGCAGGGGAATCTGTATGGAGGATGCATCTTTACAGAGGAAAAAATCTTCAGATATAACATATAATAATTCTGACAAAGTTATATTATGAATATGCCAAGTATACAGTTAGAATATACCAAATATATATATAGAGAGAGTCAATACGTCTGGAGCAGGTCTGTATATTAACATCTGTATATTAATAAACATCTATAGATTAAAAATCCCATAAGTAAGTGATATGAATCCCTTACAAGATGCTAGATTTAAAGAAGTACAGTTGCAACCAAGTTAACATTTTAAAAATACAGTTGACCTTTGAACAATGTCAGGGTTAATCCACATACAGTTTATAGTCAGCCCTCTGTATCCATGGTTCCTCTGCATCTGCAGATTCAACCATCCATGGACCATGTAGTAGGTAGGACCATGTAGTCCTGTAGTATTTACTACTGAAAAAAATCCATGTATAAGTGGACCTGCACATTTCAAATCCGTGTTGTTCAACTGTAAATGAAATTATGACTGATAACACTATACCGTTGTTGTATGATATCAGGAAAAGTGGCACCAGGATGCCAATGAATAGAAACACATCATGGATAGCAAGGACATTGGCAATTCTCTAGGGACTTTCTATACAGTATATAGTGTCTGAAATATTTATATTATTAGTATTTTACCCATTCAAAAATTTTTTTAATATTTATTTATTTGGTTGCACCAGGTCTTAGTTGTGGCTAGCCAGCTCCTTAGTTGTAGCATGCAAACTCTCAGTTGTGGCATGTATGTGGGATCTAGTTCCCTGACCAGGGATCGAATCCAGGCCCCCTGCATTGGGAGCTGCGCCACCAGGGAAGTCCCTACCCATTTTAATTTAACCTAGGGAAAGCTATGCAACTCTTCTGACTTGACAGCTTTTCCCATTTGACTCATCAGTATCAAATATATCTAAATATATCTAGCACTTGTCTTTCTTATAAGGTGAGAGAACAAATGCTTTATGATTTTCCAGGGGCCCTCTGGGAAATCACAAAGACAGTTATAGGTACAAAAAGTCATCATTTAGGATTTAATTTTGGAAAGGCAAAATATCAAAAATTGTCAGAAGATTTGAACACTGACTAAGATAGGATTGTGGGTTACTGAGAACAATACTTGGCTAACTATTTAATAAAATATTTCTAAAGTAAACATGATTGTAAAGAACCTTAGCTCTTTCCTAACTAAGAAACTTTTGTTTTCTTAAATAATCAAGGGCATAACAAAGTCAACAAAGCACAAGGAATGATTTTGATAATACACAGAATCTCTACTATGTAAGCAGATTACACAAAATGCAATGAATAACCTTTTACAACCTCTTATTAAGAGCAAACCAGGGCTTCCCTCGTGGCTCAGTGGTTAAGAATCCACCTGCTGCTGCAGGGGACACAGGTTCGAGCCCTGGTGCAGGAAGATCCCACATGCCGCGAAGCAACGAAGCCCATGCACCACAACTACTGAGCCTGCGCTCTAGAGCCCTCAAACCACAACTGCTGAGCCCACGTGCCACAACTACTGTGGCACCTACAGCCCGTGCTCCACAATGAGAGGCCCGCGCACAACAATGAAGAGTAGCCCCCACTTGCCGCAATTAGAGAAAGCCCACACGCAGCAACGAAGACCCAATGCAGCCAAAAATAAATTAAAAAAAAAAAAAGAGCAGACCGATAGGAAATTCCCTGGCGGTCCAGTGGTTAGGAGTCCCTGCTTCCACTGCGGGGGCCCTGGGTTCAATCCCTGGTCAGACAACCAAGATCCTGCAGGCCAAAAAAAAAAAAGAGCAGACCAATAATCTAAGAAAATTTTGTCATTTTAACAGAAAATCAAATTCTTTTTTTTATCGGTATAGTATTTGATACTAAAGTTCCTTTTGAAAATCTTATTTAAAAGCCCATCAACTCTTAGCTTTGACCATGACGTAGAATTCCCTTACAACTTTCTTTATCTGTATACATCCCTTATAGCACAGCTTCTTGAAGTGAAAAAATAAACAGTGACTAACAGACTCAACTGTATACAGTCTGTCTGTAGCATATAAAATAAAAAGCAAGAGTACATAAACTTAAGTTATATTTAGTAATCAATGATACAGTATTCTATTTTATTGAAATGATCTAGATATCTATTGAATAGCTATCAGTTAAGTTACTTAAAGCTCTTAGAAATTATCTTCAAGCTGACATACTTCCTATTGAAAGTTTGTAGGAATAATGATTCAGTGGTTAAATACAAATGTACATTTTTTTATAATCTTAAACATTTAGTATAAGTAATGCTACCTTATACAATCAGTTAAGCCCATGTAAGTTTAGGAAGAACATACCCAAGCAAAATTAAAATCTACACATATATTATTTAACACTGATAATTATTTAATACAAAGAAGACATAGCTCTATTTATTAAACCAAATATTGAGCTAGTCTTATTTGTGAAAGATTTACCTAAATTATGTGAGCTTGAATACTTGAAATGTTTCTGAGTTAGTTTCTATGAGAATAATTCTGTTTTTTCACATTGAAAATATTTGAGATTCAGTTTTCTTAACTTCTGGTTATTTTAGGAATATTCAATGTATATAAATGTTTATTTCTAAGCCAATCAGAATAGAGCTTCTTTAAGAGATTTTTATAATCTAATTTGGTAATACTATCTAGAGTTAGGAAAATATTACACATGCACACAGTGAGAAGGAAAGGCCTTTCGGAGTTATAAACATGTAAATATACAGACATACAGAGAGAAAAACGTATAGCTTCAATTATAAAATGTCAGCCATGAGTCAAACATGACCACAGAAATATGAAACTCACCAGTCCAGATATCCACTTCTGGCTGGGCATGGAATTCTTGATTTGAACTTAAGATAGACAAACAGGGCTTCCCTGGTGGCTCAGTGGTTGGGAATCTGCCTGCCAGTGCAGGGGACATGGGTTCAAGCCCTCGTCCGGGAAGATTCCACATGCCCCAGAGCAACTAAGCCCGGGTGCCACAACTACTGAGCCTGCACTCTAGAGCTTGTGAGCCACAACTACTGAGCCCATGAGCCACAGCTACTGCAGCCCACACGCCTAGAGCCCTGCTCCACAACAAGAGAAGCCAGGACAATGAGAAGCCCGTGCACGGCAATGAAGAGTAGCCCCCGCTCGCCTCAACTAGAGAAAGCCCGCTTACAGCAATAAAGACCCAACACAGCTAAATATAAAAACAAATAAATAAATAAATTTTTTTTAAAAAGATAGACAAACAGAAGACTAACAAACCAGATTCTCTGCCATCTTCCACTCAACAGAAACAAGGTCTCTATAAACTATTCATCTGTTGACAGATCACCAAATGGTCAGACCATGAAATCCAAAGAATCCAGCACCAGAAATCAAGTGAGTACTCAAAAGGCATCAGAATCAAATCCTTATCATGCTACTGATGGACACAAGTCCAGAGCACAGGACCAGGAATGAGACATACCATTGGTCCCCAGTCACCAACCAGGAAGGAGAGGCTTATCACCTGTGTGGAGTAAGCAGGGATCCGGGGCAAGGTCTGACCATATGCCAGTCACAGCACCAAAACAGCCAGAGACAGGATGCGCTAGGCAACTGAAGAGATGGTTTTACTCAGGAGATTGCAATAGGGATAATGCCCTTTAATGAGGAAAATCTCAAAGAAGGGGGAGGACTTCTATGGTGGCGCAGTGGTTAAGAATCCACCTGCCAGTTTAGGGGACACCAGTTGGATCCCTGATCCAGGAAGATACCACATGCTGCAGAGCAACTAAGCCTGTGCGCCACAACTACTGAGCCTGTGCTCTCGCGCCTGCAAGCCACAACTACTGAGCCTGCGCGCCACAACGACTGAAGCCTGCGCGCCTAGAGCCTGTGCTCCACAACAGGAGAAGCCACCGCAATGAGAAGCCCCTGTGCCGCAACTAGAGAAAGCCCGCGCACAGCAAAGAAGACCCAATGCAGCCAAAAAAAAAAAAAAAAAAAAAAAAGAAAAAAGAAAGAAGGGGGAGAAAACTTGGGATTTTATAAAACAAGGGAGTCACTAAAGAAGGGTGTAAGTGGTCTTACCTCAGGATATGAGAGAATAATATGGTCCTTGGTGGCTAGCCCTTTCAGGACACAAAAAGATCACCAAAGGAGGGGGATTTCTCTGTTTTCGGGTAGCACAGGGATCAGCTAGAGTTAACATTGTCACAACTGTTCCCTCGTTTATTTTCAGAGATTTTTGTTTTTTAATGTTTGGTAGAATTCAGAGTGAAGCTGTCTGGGTCTGGAGGACTTTGCTCTTGTTGTTAGAAGGTTTTTTGTTTTTTTTTTTTACTATGAGCTCAGTTCCTTTCGTAGATGCAGGTTTATTCAGGGTATGGACCTTTGATAGTTTAATATCTTTCAAGGAATTGGTCCATTTCAACTAAGTTGTTGAATGTATGGGTATAAAGTATTCATAGTATTCCCTATTATGTTTTAAATGTATTTAGAGTCTGTTCTCTTTTATTTATGTTATTGGTAATTTGTATGTTCTTTCTTTTTTATTTTTCAATCAGTCTGACTAGTGGTTTATCAGTTGTATTGACTTTGCAAAGAACTAACTTTTGTTTCATTAATTTTTCTCTATTTTTCAGTTTTTAATTTCATTGATTTCTTCTTTTATCTTTATTATTTCCTATCTCTTCTTTCTTTGGGTTTATTTCTGCTGTTTTTCTAGTTTTCTAAGGTATAAGTATAGACAATTTTTAATTTCCAAATTTGGGGGAATTTCCCCAAATATCTTTTATTGATTTCCAGTTTAATTCAGTTTGGTCAGAGAGCATATTTGGTATGATTTAGTTCCTTTAAAAAATTCCAAGCTTCATTTTATGGCTCAAAATATGGTCTATCTTGGTAAATGTTGGGTGCACATTTCGCTTTGAAAGGTCATTTTTGTTCAGAGAACAAGTAGAGTCCATCAAGAATAGAGCTGAGCTGGAGAGTGCTGTGCTGCCAGGTGTTGGCGAAATTGATTAGACACCAAAATGAGAGTAACAGCCAAGCCTTTAATCACTCACTGCCGTAGTGTAATCAAGAGGAGAAAGCTCTGGCTCCCACAATGTTCCCTTTTCTCACGTATTTGTGCAGATGGGGAGAATGTCTCACTGCGGAGAGAGCCCAGAACAAAAGGCTCCTGCTGTTCTATGGCTGGGGCACCAGGGATAGGTAGCAAGGAAAGGTTAAGGAGTACTGGGTGAGAGTGGAGAAAAGTGTCTTCAAGGTTTCCCCCCACCTCCATAAGGCATCTCAACAGAAGCACCTGAGTAAGGTCTTGGCTGAAGGCTCCAGATAAAGAGGTGTCCGAATAGAGGCGCCTGGGCTAGGGATGCAGCTATGTGTAGGAGCGTGGCCAGCTGGGGGGCCGGAGTCCTGGCTGTAACCACCATCTCCCTCAGAGACTGCTGTGTACCAGGTCTGCTCTGGAGAGGGCAACTTTCCCTGGTGGAAGTCTTTGTAATCGCCTTTGGTCAGACCTGAAAGATCACCATAGGTTTTTGGCCAGGAGCTGGACTCCTTAGAGCCTTTTGTGGTTATCTAAGCAAGATATGATGGTGGCCACGAACTAAAACACTAATAGTGGGGCAAGACTTGAAAGTAAACTTCAAGAGGTGTTGCGTAGGAGGTGTTGCCAAACTTGGTAGTAGATTGGTGTCATAGGTTGGGTTTCCTGGGAAACAGCCTCAGACAGAATTTAGAGCACAGGATGTTTATTAAAGAGTGTCTTTGGGGATCAACATCCAGGAAAGGAGAGGAAGGAGGCAGTAGTGGGCAAAGAGAGAGATCGAGCTATATGATGCAGATCCAGTAACAGCCATGGCCAACTTCCCAGTCACTCGGGAGCTAGAATGGCCCTTCACAGTTCTGTCAACTTGGGCTGAGATGGCTAGGCCTTTATCCTTCCACATCAGTTGATTGGGGACCACTCCAGGAAGGGGCAGGGCCTTGGGGATGATGGCTGTCTGAAGTTGCAACAGTCTCTCAGGGCACTTTCACTGAAGGCTACTTGTCATCAGTTTCCAGCATTGGGGCAACTGCTCATAGAGAGCAAAAGAGAGGTACCTGTAACTCCCAGGCATTGACTTGGGTGCCCAGGGCGTGGGGAGATGCTCTCACTGAGGTAAGTAGTCCAGGACCAATAGGTTGTAGGAAGATGCTGAGTTAAGTTCTGGATATGTTGACAACTTGGGAATCAAGAAACAAGATCAGGTCCCATTTTTCCGAGTGTACAAAGAACTAATTGTGTCAAATCAATCATGTTTTCATTTTCTGGATTACCTAATGCTTTTATATTTTGGGGCCTTGCTAACACTAAAGAGAATGCCCCTCCCAGGGCTAGCTAATTCCTAGAGCCCAGGCTCTTCAAATGCAAGCTAGCCAGTCCAGTGCCCACACCTCCACCTCCTTTATCGGGCTGTCACCCTCAGTGCCACTATGCCCTGTCCTAATCTCTCCAGGGTCAGGGGCCAGACAACTTGGCCAGCCTCTACAGCTCGGAACCCCAGAAGTGATTCAGACTGGCCAATCCTGCCTGCTTACCCCGCCTTGCCTTGACTTTCCCACTGAAACCACAGTAAAGGCTCTGGCCCATCTTTCCCCACTCCCTGCACCTCCTGACTAACCCTGGTACTTCCCCATTGGCCGTACGTGACATGCCAAGCTTCATATTTCTATGGAACCATGAGTATAATCTTATTCCTTCATGACGGTCATTTCTGTGTCTGCCTGTCTTACTGTACCTGATTAAAACAAATTCTGGGTACATTTTAAAACACTAGGTGATCTAGGCTTCCAGACCTGCCATCTAGGCATCTCTCTACCCACCCTCTGCTGTCAGTAGTTGCAAGAACACTGCTGAGAGGATGCAGATGAGGAAGAGAAAGAAGAAATGCCATTTTAATTAAGAATTGTTCTATTTAATTCTCACAACAGTTCTGTTTTATAAATAAGATAAATGGGAGTTCACAGAGCTTACTAAGTGGTGATCACATCACACAGCTGATTGATTAGGTAGCTTAGAATTGACCTCTGGTCTATCAGGTTACCATGTTTCTTCCATTCCATCTGCATCTGATCGGAGATGCTTATTTGGTCTCTGTTGAGCAGTGAGGAAATTGCTGCATGGGGAGGTTGTCCAAGGCAATTACTATGAAAGCGAAACTAGAAACACACATCCCAGAGTGTGGCCTAGAGCAGGGGTCCCCAGCCCCCGGGCCATGGACCAGTACCGGTCCGCGGCCTGTTAGGAACCGGGCTGCACAGCGGGAGGTGAGCGGCGGGTGAGCGAGCGAAGCTTCATCTGTGTTTACAGCCGCTCCCCATCACTCGCATTACTGCCTGAACCATCCACCTCCCATTCGTGGAAAAATTGTCTTCCACGAAACTGGTTGCTGGTGCCAAAAAGGTTGGAGACTGCTAGCCTAGAGCGCTAGTCGTGAGCGATGTTTAGTGGAAAAGGGGATCCACGATCAGATAAGTTTGGAGAAGGCAGGTTAAACATCTCAGAGCCTATAATTTTCTTCTCTGCATTGTAGCGCTTTCAAAGTTCATTTGACTCAAGAATGTGTGTGTGTGTGTGTGCGCGCGTGCGTGCACATATACACCCGAGGGGCACACTTGGGAGATGTTGACCTTGTGCTTCCGTTTCCTACTCGCCCCTGCACCGTGGGATGCCACAAGCCTCCCCTGGGCTCCAAGTTCAGTGCCAGGGATGGTTAGATAGGTTGATTTCGGACACACGCAGCAGTGAAGCAGTAGCTTACGGTAAGCAGTGTTTGGAAGCAAGACCTTAGTTCCCTGACTGGGGATCGAACCCAGGTTGCCTGAATGGAAACCAGGATCTTAACCACTAGACCACGGGGCCAGAGGATAGAAGCTAAGTCCCCAGTCCTTTGTCTACCTTGAGAGGAAGAATCTGACAAGGAGACAGAAGGTATAGAAGAAAGTAAAAGTGTTTCTTAGAAAAGCAGACTACATGCAGAAAGACGCACGGGCGAACTCAGCGAGAGAGTCACAAGAGGCGCACCTTTGGGAAGTTTAAATCCTTTATGAGGGGGCAGTCTTCTGGGTCTTGGTCTTCTTCTTGGCCAATTGAATTGTTTTGACCCCACAGCTAATCTGTCTCGTGACCCTCCCCTGGGTGCGCATGCGCCCCTCAGCCAAGATGGATTGCATCACAAAGGCATGGGGGAGGAAGATAGCAAGACTCACTGTGGTCTGGCTTCCCCTGCCTTTTTGACCCTGTGAAGCCTTTTGTGCATGTGTAGTGTCTCCCTTGCCACGAGGATGGGAAATGTATGACCTCTTAATCTTTTAACAGGGTTTAGCCCCTCTCTGTCCCTGCCATAGAAGTGTCCAGTGTCCAGTTATCTACCCTATTCCTGTTGTTTCTTCTTATATCGAAGTGCAGATCTCAAAATGTAGACAGGAGTCTGGTCATAAATATGTAGCACATGTTTGTCTCTTGCCTCAGGAAGTGTAAACAGAGAGCTGGTAGTGAATGTCCGGGGTTGGAGCCCATCTTTTTCTCACCCCAGGAAGTGTGAACGGGAGGCCAGTTGTAAATGTCTAGCCTGGAGCCCATCTATCTCCTGCCTCAAAGTTAGAAGTTATATAGGAGCCTTCTGAATTATACTCACTAAAATCAGCCAATAATAGTGCCAGCAAATAATTCATTTTGAGGGGAGGAGGCAGATGTGGAAACACTCCAGAAAGTTTCAGGAAATAATCTAGACCACTCTCTGAATCCAGTCGTCTTAACTGAGAACCTGAGTTGTGTAAGATACACTGAAGAAAGAAAAGGTGGGACCTGTAGACTGGAGGCAAGTGATGTCAATTGAGAGATACAAGCTTAAGCAAAAGAAGAGACGTGAAGTAAGAAAGCCAAGATGCAGCCTGGCCCAGGGAGAGCCTGGGGATCAGGCAGCAGTGGGGTCTGGGAGGGGGCTCATCACTGCTCTCCTCTGTGCCAGCTTCCCTCTCTGTCTGCTGTGGACAGCCGTGTCTTCGTGGGAAGCCAGAACAATCATAATCGCCTCTGTGAGCTGGGCAGACAGACGTTCCAAAAGGTACCTACTGCAAGGGAGTTTCTAGTCTGGTTAAAAAGATGCTATTTATACACAGGAAGCGGTGAAGACACTAATTGCTAGAAAGCACAGCTCAGACAGGACTGCCAAGTTGGCCGAAGTGGCAAAGGCTCCTTGAGGGCTGGCGAGGTTGGCTCTGAGGGGTCTAAGCTGCAATGGTGTGAAAGTGCAGCCGTTCTGTGCTCAGGCATCAGAAAGGGCTGGCATGAACTACAGGACAAAGCTCGGGACCGCCGCCCCCCACCAGCAATAGGGTGAGACTCGTTTGGGGCCCAGCAAAACAAACATAAGTCTCCTTAGGGACATGCTCCATTTCATCAGTGCCTCTGCTTCATGTTCCGGCTGCAGCCATCTCCCCAAGAAAACAGATTGTAAAGGGGCTGGATGTGAGAGGCAGGTGAAATTTGGGAAAAATCATTGGCAGGAGGTGCTTAACAAGTGCTTGTCTGCACCTGTTCTCTCAGTACCTCTCCTGCTTTGGGCAGTTCAGTGCGCTCTGAGCAGGCTCCTTTGCTTCCCAGCACCATCAGCATGGGTGGAGGAGGGGAGGCTGGGAAGGGCACTTCCCGGCCCTGAACAAGCAGCAGGGAGGAGACTCTTTCGGCCTGTTGTCACCCATCTCAGCCACCCAGCAAGCAAACCTTTCCTGCATGTCTTCCATCTGATGTATCTGCCATGGTTCCAGCAGCCCCACAACCTGTGACGAGAGCGCAGCCCTCCCTGCCTGGCCGGGCGGCAAAGGGCTGGGCCATCCCGGGCACGAAGCCTGCGTTGGGCTGCTGGTGCTTGCCTGTGCCCGGCCCTGCCGCAGCCCAGAGGAGGGTCTGTGAGCTGTGCTGCACCGTCCTGGCCCCAGACTCACCTGGCCGGGAGCACAGGGAGACGGCTCTGGGAAGTCGGAAGTCAGAAGGTCCCAGAAGGGGCTCTCAGAGCACCCAGGCGATGGTAGGTCTCCTTCCACTGTGGAATGACCTCCACGTTTCGACACTGCTCCTTGCTGGGGTCCTGGTCGGAGCATGCAGACCCTCAGCAGCGGGCGTTATGAGCTGTGTCAAGGCCACGTTGGCCGTAGCAGCTTGTGAATATTGTGAAAGATGTGGATTAATGTTCGAAGCATCAAGTCTGATCTTCTAATTTACTTTAAAAGAAATCTCCTGTGGGAAGCACTAGAGAGCTGTGAAGGACACTGGGCTTGGGAATTTGGACCCCAGCTGTGCCTCTTACTGTGACGAGCTGACAAGTGACCTGATTCTCTCTACTCCCAGGCTTCTTATCTGTAAAATCAGAACCATAACATGATTCCGAGGGTTTTCATGAGGATTAAAGGAAGTAATGTGTGCAAATTTCCTAATTTACTGCCTAGCACAGAGGGAGTAAATGCTCAATAAATTTATGGAATAAATGGCTGGACTTTTGGGAGAAAAACAAGTCAAATAAGTCCTCTGTGGACGAGTAGGTCAACCTGTGCCCCAGTGAGTTCCCAGGCAGGCTGGCCGACCACTGGCAACAGACTCAACCAGGAGAGACCAGAGTCAAGCGAGGCTCCTCCCACTCCAAGCTCTGAAGGCCGTCCCAGGGGCCCCGAAGGAGCCTGCCTCAGGCTGGAGACTTCCTGTTGGCCTTGGAGGCCAGAACTCCCAGTTCAGGCACCATCCAAGTAGGCAGTGTTCCATCCCTGGAAGCATCTCAGGCAGGAAATTAGGATCACCTATGAAACTGTGATACGTGGGCACAGAGAATTGAAATTGGATCTGGGGTTTAGGAGATTTTAAGAATTAACTTTTATTGATTTTTATTATTACGAAAGTAATGTATGATCATTATAGAAATTTTAGAAAAAAGTCACGTGAAATCTCCCAACCCAGAAACCATTGCTATTAACGTTAGGGTATATATTTGGCCAATCTTTATGCTGTGTATAAACTTGTCATTAACGAAATGGAGCTCATAGTGTATGTTTCGTTTCATGCTCTGTTTCCCCCCCTACACACACACACTGAATAATGTGTTGTGGGCTTCTCCAGAAGTCATTAAATATTCCTCAACAGTATTATTTTCATGGCTACATTTTATGGACATGTCATGGTATTTTTAGTTAATATACTATTGTTGAACATTGAGGTGGTTGTTTACAATTTTTTAGTATTTTAAACAACACTCTACTGGGTATCTTTATATTCTTTCATCATTATTTTCTTAAGATAAACTTCCAGAAATGGATTTGCTGAGTCAAAACGTATGTAAAATGTGAAGGTTTCTTATAAGTTTGAATTAGAGTTCGATTGTGGTTTTACTCACCATTTGGTGTGAATCCCTAGAACAGGATTATCCTCTATAATTTCAATAATATATTAGACCTGGTATGTTTGTGTTAGGAAAATATGCTGTATCATAAATAGCAGTGAGTGTCACTGTGATGAAAAAAAAAAAACTGAGAATAAGTATAAAGGAATAGGACAAAATTGCCCATAATCTCTCTTCCCAATTAGATCAATTCTTAACATTTTTAGTATTTTTCCTTCCAGGTTTGTTTTTTTTTTTTAACATCTTTATTGGGGTATAATTGCTTTACAGTGGTATGTTAGTTTCTGCTTTATAACAAAGTGAATCAGCTATACATATCCTTTTTTGTGTGCATTTAAACACAGCTGATATCATTTCTGTAGCCTTCATCTGGTACTGGTGCTGGTGTGGTTTGTATGTGGGGAAATGTGCTAGACTTGTCTCCATCAGCGTTTTGATGCCAGGACTCATGTTCTATCCTCCTTGTCTCCTGACACCACATAGCACTGTCATCAGCACCAAGCAGAGGCTTTATATAGACCTTCTCTGAAAGGACTGGAGAGTCCAGAAAAGCAAAGGTAAAATCAGTTTGTGGCCATATGGTGGGGAATTATCGCCATGTCGTTAAGACTCTGCAGGGGCTGGGGACAGCTCTGCATGTCCAAGATTAACTCAGAAGCAGCATAAGCAGATCCCTTTGTACCTCTGTCTGCAAACAAACAGCGAGGACAGTGACTCATTTCCCCTGCAGACTCTCCCACCACCTTTACCTGGGGCTTCCTAACCTCTGCCGTGTGTTGGGATCCAGTCAGATTTGCAGCTTTGGAGTCTAGAGATGTTTAGGACTTAGGTTTTGAGATAAGCTTTTAGAGTTTGACAGTTTCAGAAAAAAATTTTTTATGTAATAAATGAATTGATATCATACAGACCCATCTCAGCCTTCTTCAGGTGAGAGAATTGCTAATTCTGTTGAGGGAAATACTCTAAATAGCCAAGGATTCAACAGTCACCCCTTTTTGCTTTAACATTTTTGTGTGTTCAGCCTAAACTCTTTGAATCCATTTCTCCTCCTTATTTAGTTGAGTCTAGAGATGCTGATTTAATTTTTTCTTTGCTTATTAAATATCAGCAGATACTGGAGAAGGTTTTCTAATGGAGTAGACTTAGCATGGGCTTCAAAGTCAGACCCGTTTGAGATCAAGTCCTGGCTCCAGCCCTTGTGAACTGTTTGGCTTAGGCCCGGTATCTAATCTGGAGCCTGAATTTTCTTACCTCTAAAACGAGACTAATGACACTTCATTAATTGAAATACTGAATCGAAAGTTCCCAACAGTATTTGGCACATAGTAGATGCTTAATCAGTGTTTAGCTTTCCTTCTGCTTTCCCTAAGGACCATCATCAATGGTTATGAGCTAAGACTGAGGTCATCATCCCAGATATCACTAACTGTGACCTAGAGCTGTGGGTAGGAAAAAACATAGGAAATTAATCCACATAAATCATTATCCCTGGATATTAACTGGTTATGTTTTTGAACAAATTCTTAATAGCAGTTAGTTTTATTATTTTTTTTTTCTAATGAAAATTGACTATATCTGAAATTTAGGCTTCTTTTTGCTTAGCTCAATTCTGCTTCTTTTTTCTTTAATCTCTGTGGCTTGGAGGAGAGTATGTTTTATAAACAGTTTAAAGAGATGTGTAAAACATTTGTGGGTAGACGTGTTTTGGGTGTTGGTTAAAAAAAATTGGAAAAAGCACCAATCTGATGTTTTACAGAGCAAGATTCCATGATTTCTTTGTTAAAATAAAGATTTAATTTCTCATTAGTTTCTGGATGAGTTTACAGCTTTAGGAGCTACAATTCAGCTGGCAATTTGTAGATTGGTAAAGATAAAATTACAACTTCCAATTCTGCAAGATGATGAACTAACTCGAGAAACTTCTGCTATAAACCATTCAATATGCTGGATAAAATACAACAAAAATTAACTGCACAGCTCAACTCATAGGAATGAAAGAGAAGTCCCAGGTGTTAGCACTAGGAGGCTCTGAAGACAAGAGTTGATAGTCACATCCCCTGACACTGCAGCTAATGGGGAGAAGCGGCGCGTTTAATGGGAAAACATAGCAGCTAGAGTTGCTATTCGTCCACTTGGGAACAGAAGATCAGGCCTTGGGCTGATGTGAGGCTAGGAAAAAAAAAACAAAAACAAAAAACCTTATGCAAAACTGAGACGCTCTAAGAGGTATACGTCAGTGGAAGAGTGGGTTTTTTATTCTATTCAACTCTTGCTATCTCTGTTTAGGTTCTGGGTCAGGAAAAAAATCCTCTCCTTGAGAATTTGAAATCTTGGGCCCTGTACCTTACATGGATATAGAGTCCAAATTTACATCAATTCCTGCAGCCTGAGACCCTACAAATTGGGAAATCACCTAAAAATTAGTCCCTGTTTAGTGATAACCCAGGGCATTTGAGAAACATTCATATATTTAATAGGTGTCCAAATAGGAGAAAATAGAATGAGAAGTATTTGAAAGATGCATAGCTACAAATTTTCCAAAATTGATTAAAGATATGAATCTTTAATTCAGTAATGACAACACAACACTCATCATAGTGAAACTACAGAACTCTAAAGACAGTAGGAGATACTAAAAGCAACCAGAGAGAGAGAGAGAGAGAGGCCAGATTAACCACCATGGAACCAGATTAGAAGGAAAGCCTACTTAGTAACAGTGGAAGCCAGGAGGATAATAACTTCAATAATAACTTCAGAGCATGTCAAAGTGCCAAGAATTCTTTACCTAAATAAAGCATCATTCAAGAGTGAGGTTAAAATAAAGACATTAAGGCCCTTCCTCTTTTCTAATACAAGATTAAGGCAATATACTTTCCTCCAAGCAGATTAAGCTGCATTCTAGAGATTTTTATGTTACTTTAATTATTTTTCAGTTCAAAATATTTTCTAATTTCTGTTGACATTTCTTCATTGGCCTGTGTGTTATTCAGAAGTATATTGTGAATTTCTAAATATATATGGATTTTCTGATTAGCTTTTTATCCTTAATTTCTGATTTATTTGCATTGACAGAGAAAAAGTCTGCATAATTTCAACCATTTGAAGTTTATTGAAACTTGGTTGATTTTCACAGCATTTTCAGTGTTTCATATGTACTTGAAAAGAATGTGTATTCTGTCTTTATTGGATGTAGGATGTGTCATTTAAGTCTTCTTGTTGTATTTGTTTGTCTGCTTGCTTTGTCAGTTGCAAAGTACTCCTAAATCTTCCACTAGGATTTTTAATTTTTCTATTTTCTTTGTATATTTAGAGGCTATGTTACTAACAGCGTACAAATTTAGATTTGGATATCTTCTTTAAATATTATCTTTTTGACATTATTAAATGTTCCTCTTTTTCTCTAATAATGTATTTTGCCTTATTGTCTACCTTGATACAGCTGCATTAGCTTTCTTTTGGTTAGTGTTTGCATGACATTATCATTCATTTACTTTTAACCTTTCTATGACTTTACATGTACCTCTTATAAATAGCAAGTGAGTGGATTTTTAAAAATCCAGTATGAAAATCTCTAGTTTTAATTGGAATATATAGTTCAATATAACTAGTGATATATTTGGCTTTAGATCTACCATCTTAATAAATATGCTTCATTTGTCCCATCTATTTCGAGTTGCCTTTCACTTCTTTTCTTGCCTTTTTTGGATTAACTATTTTTTATTTTTCCTTTTTCTAATCTTCTGTTAGCTTGAAAGTTATTTTTTAGTGCTTATCCTAGATATTATAACATACATCCCTCTTATAAAAGTCTAATAAATAAATTAGTACTTTTGACATCTTCATAGACAATACAAGGACCCTAGAATACTCCTCTCCTGACTTATAGGCCATTGTTGTTATAAATTTTAATTTTCCCTTTTACTTTTATATTTTTTCTCTATATATTTTTAACTCAACAAGACATCACTGTTTTGTAGAGTCAGTGTTTGTTTATATTTTCCTGTATATTTACATTTTCATTGCTCCTCATTTCTTCCTGAACCTCCAGTTTCCTACCTAGGATCCTTTTCCTTCTGCCAGAATAAACATGCTTAGTATTATCTTTAAAGTTTTGAATATATCTGCTTGAGATTCTTCCAGTTTTTCTTTATCAGAAAATGCCTGTCTTTTACTATAATTCCTTCATTTTCTGAGTATAGAAATTGACGCTTTAAAGATATCATTACATTGTGTTCTAGTTCTCATTGTTTTTGTTGAAAATCAGCTGTTGATCTAATATCTGCACGTTACAGTTCTGTTTTTTGGTTTTTGTTTTAATTTTTGGCTGTGCTGTGCGGCTGGTGGGATCTTAGTTCCCCAACCAAAGATCGAACCCAGGCCCATGGCAGTGAAAGTGCCAAGTCCTAACCACTGGACCACTAGGGAATTCCCTAATTTCTGCACATTTAAAGTCAATGTATCTCCTCCCTGGCCCCTTATAAGATTTTCTCTTTGCCTTTGGTTTTCAGCAGTGTTACTGATATGCCCAGATGCAGTTTGTTGTTGCTGTTGTTATTTTTTCATTTACTCAGCTTAGAGTTCATAGGGCTTCTTGAACTTGTGGCTTGATATCTGTCACCTATTTTGGAACATTCTCAGCCATTCTTTTCAAATATTGATTGCTTCTAGCACATTCTCTCTCTCATAACCTGAACTGCAATTACATGTGGACTTTCTCAGTGAGAAGTGAATTTACAGTGTCTGTTACCATCTCTCTGCTTTCCATCTCTTTATCCCTGCTTTATTCTGAATATTTTTGTCTGACCTAGTTTCACTATTCAGTTGTATCTAACTTTCTGTTAAACCCATTTATTGAGTTCTTGATTTCAGTTATTGAATTTTTAGCTCTCAAGCTCCCATTTGTTTCTTTTCTTTATAGTTTTCACTTCCCTGCTGAAATAGTCTATCTTGCCTTTTGCCTCCTTGAACCTATATATTAATTTTAAGATCTGTGTCTAATAACTCCAGTTCTGGATTGCCTGTGGATCTGTTTCTATTGAAGTTCTTTCTTTTGTTCATATTGCCTTTCCTCCACATGTGCCTGGTTATGTTTGTGACGAACAGACTATTTGCAGAATTGTTTGTAGAAATAATTTTGGACTTAGGATGATATTATCTTTCCCCAAAGGGGATTTATATTTGTTTCTGCCAAGTAACTCTGAGCAGTAGTACTTAGCCTTACCTTAGTCCAGTTTCAAATTATTCAGAGCTGAGCCAAGTCCTGCAAGGGCCTATCTATTTATAATTTATCCCCACTCCTGGCATGTAGTCCTTTGAAGTCCCAACACAGAGCATCCCCACCCTCACCCCCTTAGAGGACTCTTGCATCCATTTCCTCTCCCTCTAACCCCCTGGGGTATCAAAAGTATTGTCCCACCTCCAGCCATTCCTCTGCTTTGTCGTGAATCAGTACCGCCTTTCCCAGGGAAAGGCAGCCATCAATACTTGGCTTATTTGCTTGAGCCTGTCCTCTGGATCCTGACCTGGTTGTTCATATCTTGATAGTTCCCATGTGCCTTGAAGCCTGTATTTTATATTTTCTCTAGTTTCTCTAACTGTTCTCCATAAATGGCTTGTGTGAATTATAGTCGCCACCTCCAGAGCAGAAGTCCTGTGTCATTATGTCTTTGAGGTCTGCCTGTGCTGCTGTTCTGTTCTCACTGTTGTCTATGGTGTGCCCTCACCACATTTTACCAAGTGTTCCACTGATAAACACCCAGATTGCCTTCAACTGGCTACTGCCACACTTGGTATGACAAAAAAAATGCAGCATTGAAATGTTTCTTTATAAACTGTGGGAGTTGGGGGCGACATATATCCAGGAAGAGATTGCTGGACCGTGGAATATCTGTATTTATTTTAATTAAGTGCTGCCAGGTGACTTTTCCAGGTTGGTTGCATCAGTATACTCTCTACCAGTAGTACGAGAGTACCATATCCCCACAGCACTGCCTGGAACCTGGAATGTTCCAGCTTTCTAATTTCCTTCAAGTCTAATGGAAATAAAGGGATCTCATCATTTTAATTTGCATTTCTCTGATTCCAATTTTTCTATTTGAGTTTCTACATTTTTCTTTTTGACTGCAAGAGTTCCTTTTGTATTTAAATACCACCCTTTGTTGGATACAAATATTGCAAATATATTCTCAGCCTGTCATCTAACTGCCATCTTATTCATAATGTCTTAAGTGATCAATATTGTTGGCTTATGGCTTTGTGCTGTTACTTAAGAAGTCATTCACTGCCTTATTTATCTTATATCAGGAGCTTTTAATTTCATATTTTTATCATTCATTTATGTCTTTAAATCATTTGGAGTCCACTTTTGTATAATGTGCTGCTAGGAATCCAGTTTCATTTTTCTCCATCTAGTAATCCAGTTTTCCCAACACTACCTATTGACATTCTGTTCTTTCCCTCTCTTTTCATTTCTTTTCATTTCATTTTCATTTTTAATGGACTCCTATCTTTTGTTAGTGTGTTACCAACCAGATTTTTTAGTATTATTCCCCTAACCCCATCTTTCCCCAAATCCTGTAGTTTTTGTTGCATGATTTTACATATCATGGTGATTTTATATATGTTGCATTATAGTAGAACTATCTGTATTTGGACATTTCCATAATAAAATGGGACTTTTTTACTTTTTAAATTAAAATGTAAAAAAAAGAAATTCTCTTTTATTCCAGTTTTGCTAAAAGATTTTTTTTATAAGTAGGCATTAAACTTTTTAATATGCTTTTTCAGAATTGATTGAAATATCTTTTGGCTTGTTTCTCTTTTTGTCTACTATTGTGGTGAATTTCATTGATAAATTATCTCATGGAACCATCCTTGCACTTCTGGGTAAACCCTTATTTAAGCATTATGCATTATTTTTAATGCACCATCATATTGGTGAGCTAATATTTTATTTAGGATTTTTGCATCTACTTTTATAAAGGAGATCTGAATCTGATTTTTTGTTGTCATTGTATTCCTTTATTTGGTTTTTGAATCACAGTATACTAACCTCAATCGAGCAGTTTTTGTTCTTTTTCTACTTTGTGGGACAACTCATATAAGGTATGAATTAATTTTTTTTTTTTTTGGCCATGCCACAGGGCTTCTGGGATCTTAGTTCCCCTAGCAGGGATCAAACCCAGGCCCTCAACAGTGAGAGCACAGAGTCTTAACCACTGGACTACCAGGGAATTCCTGAATTAACTATTCTTTAAAAGATTGATAGCCTCCTGTATAAAACCATCCAGGCCAAGGGATTTGGGACAGAAAGTTTTCTTTTTAACTACCATTTTAATTTCTTAAATCTTTATTGGCTGTTCACATTTTCTCATGCCATTTTACATACAATTTTACCATTTTCATTACATTTTTAGGAATTTATTCATTTTACCTAAGTTTTTAGATTTTGAATTGAATGAGAAACCAAAACTACAACTGTAACTAGAGGGAAATATATATTCCTTAAAATGGGCAGGAAAGTCAAAGCCAAAAAAGAAACTCTGATATACAGGAAAAGACTGATAAATTTGATAACATTAAAATATAACACTGCTTCAAAAGACCTTCTAGACAATGTGACTTTTTCACAGACTAGGAAGTAGAACAACTCACAGACTAGTAAAGCTACCTACAATATCTTGTAAATGGCAAAGCACTGGTGTAAAGAATGTATGAAGAACTAAGAATGGATGAGAGGAAGACAGGAGTCAGCATGACAGGAGACAGCATGGCATGTGGTGTGAATAGGCGGTGCTGAGCAGAGTGCCTGAGTAATGAGTACACATGTGAACAAATGCCCAGCCTCACTGATGACAAGAGAGGCAACAGGAGGAACCCTCTCACACCCTTCAACTTGGCAGACACCACATGTGCAGTTGCCTTAGCACGGACGCTGACAAGTCACACACATGCACATGTCGGATCAGAGTGCTGACGGTTCTGTGGGATCCTCACTCAACTCCTCCCCAGGCTCTCAGCTGTTGTTATCCTAGGCCCCATCGTGCGTTCTGTACTTTCCTTTGGTGGAAGGCTTATTCCTGAGGACCACGTGAGTCTCTCTTCTACTCTTGTACACAGTGTCTGAGGATGGCCCAGAGCAAAGGGAGAGAATGCTTGTGGCAGCTGTGTGTGACAAGAATAAAGGGCTGGAGACAGGCCTTCCCCTCAGAGCCTCCCGGGAAGCCACAGGCCTGAAGGCCCCCTGCCAAAGTCAGTCTGGGACCCGCGGCCGAGAGCTGGAATGGTCAGAGTCAGACACTTGCCAAAGGTACATGCACGCCCAGCATGTGTCAGGCTTTGTGTGAGCTGGTGGAGCACAGTGAGAAACAAGAAGCTGTTCCCAGCTTTCACAGAAAATTTGCCCTAGTGGGGGACCCAGACCAGTAAGAGGGGAAGTAAAAGCACATGTTACCAAGAGTGATTGCAGAGGGTGATGTTGCTAGTATTTCTGTAGAGAGAAGTACGGGATGCTGTGGGCATCAAGGAAGGAGGAGTCTGGGAGTCCCAGAAAATGTCCCAGAAGACAGAAAAGCCACAGCTAACATCGTATTTAATGGTGAGAGACTGAAACTTTCCCCCTAAGATCAGGCACAAGGCAAGGATGTTCACACTCACCACCTCTGTTCAGCACTGTATTGGAGGTTCTAGTCAGAGCAATTAGGCAATTAGGCAAAAATAAATAAATAAAAGGCATGTTGATAGGAAAGGAAGAAGTAAAACTATATTCACAGATGACATCTGTGAAATTTTAAAGAATATACATACACACACACACAGAGCTAATAAATGAATTCCAGAATACAAGATCAACACATAGAAATGAGTATGTCTATACACTAGCACTGTACAATCTGAAAATGAAATTAAGAAAACAATTCCATTTACAATAGCATCAAAAAATTAAAAATTTAGGAATAAATTTAACAAAAACAGTGCAAGACTTGTACACTGAAAACTATAAAGCAACTGAAATAGAGAAGACCTAACTAAATGGAACGCAATGGGAGAGGCCACAACAGTGAGAGGCCCACGTACCACAAAAAAAAAAAAAAAAAAAAAAAAAAAAAAAAAAAAACAATAGCATCAAAAAATTAAAAATTTAGGAATAAATTTAACAAAAACAGTGTAAGACTTGTACACTGAAAACTATAAAGCAACTGAAATAGAGAAGACCTAACTAAATGGAAAGACATCCTGTGATCAACAGATTTCATATCATCCCTATCAAAATCTCAGCTGGCTTTTTTGCAGAAATTGACAAGCTAATCCTGAAATTGATTCATATGGAGTTTCAAGGAAACCAGAATAGCCAAATAACCTTGAAAAAGAACAAAGTTGGAGGACTCATACTTCCCAATTTCAAAACATACTACAAAGCTACAGGAATCAAGACAATATAGTACTAACATAGGATAGACAAATTGAGAGTCCAGATATAGCTCCATACATCTATGCTCAATTAATGTTCAGCAAGGGTGTTAGGACCATTCACTAGATGAAGGAATAGTCTTTCAACAAATGGTGCTGAAATAACTGGATATGGACATGCAAAAGAATATAATCGGTCCCTACTTCACATCATACTCAAAAATAAGCTTAAAGTTCATCAAAGACCTAGTATAAGAACCAGAACTTCAAAACCCTCACTGCACAAGATAGGATATAGGAGACATGACTCATAGCAACAGCACAGGAGAAAAGCTGCTAACAGGCTTTAGTTGACATCTGAAGGAGTCAGCAATAGGATGGAGGGACCGAGCAAATTAGTACATTTCTTCCCAGTGTTGGGCTGAGCCATTTGAAGTCTGATCTTGGAGCGATTGGTCATGCCAGAGCTGGGGCATTGCAGATGTGTGTACTACAATGTAAGAAAGGCAGAACACTCTGGAGTGTGTTCGGAAGAGTGACCATCCATGTCCATGCCTCCTTGGAGATCTGTGCTGTGTGTGTGTATAGTAGTACTGTCTCTTTCCCTGGGAAGTGCACAGATACAGACATTACCAGCTCTCTGTGTGCTATGAGGTGAGCAAGATGGAGAGGCACTTTGCCTGCCACTTGTGTCTTCCCCTTGTCTGAGTTGACCTTTCCACGTCAGCTCGGTTCCTCTAATCCCTCCTCTACAGCTATTGCTCTGTCCAAAATAAACCCTAAAGGACCAGCATGCTTATCCCTACTTGTGTGTCTCCACTCATGCACTTGGTAACCTCGTTTTGAGTTCCTTTCCCATTTTTTTCTATCTCTCCAAATCGTACCTACTCTTCAGTGCTCAGTGGGAACCGCCCCTTCCTCCAAAATCTCTTCCCCGACCATGCCAGCCCACGTGTCTCTCTCTGGTTTCCTCATTTGCCCCATGGTGAGCACAGGTCATCAACCATAACACTCCCGCGAGGCCTAGACAGCTTCTCGGTCAGAGGGTGAGTCAAGTTAGTGACGTGTGTCATGGATGATGGCGAGAGGGCCAGAGCCTGTTGTTCCTCATTTCCAGCTTGGTTGGCGTTATTTGCGTTCCGCTAGGGAGACTGTCCCATCTCCCTTAGATCATAACAGGAATATTAAGCACAAAATTGGAGTTCAAGAACACCGGCTACCTTACTGGTTCCACTGACTCTTATCTGGAGATACAATTGTGTGACTCCAAAGCCCGTGTTGAAATCAGGAGCCAAAAATAGTTATCATCCAAAGGGTTAATTCCACCAGACTTTGGAGCCATTTGTATTTGTAGCCTCCTTCTCTGTCTTTGTCTTTCCAAAGTTCTCCAAACAAACCTACCTTCTCCAGTGGGCCAGGGCCCTCACAGTCTTCCTGAGAGTTCAGAGCTCCTACTCCTGAGCCACCAGAAGCCCTTCCTTTCCCTCTGCTTGTCCAAAATCCCAATCAATTTAAGGTACAGCTCCAGTGTCTCTCATACTTGGAAACATCCTCCAGCCCACAACACCTCTTCCTTGGCTTCTCGTACATGGGAGTACCTGTAATTCCTTGGCAATTGGGTTTACTATCTTATGTGTTCATCTTGGTTTCTCAGTGGAAGTAGCTTGCTCTGGATGTGGCTAGGCTTCACATCCACATCCTCCCACGTACTCTAAGACACGACCTCTCCAATCCTCACTCAGTTCTTTATTTATAAAACAATGGTGATTCCTGTTTTATACTGTCTTTGTATGAGGTGAAATAATATATATGAAAATTCCCGAGGCATCATAACTTCTCAGTGAATGTTAGTTTTGTTTCTTCTTTCTTGCGCATGAGAGCCATCTCTTAAAATTTCTCTAGTATTCTCTGCAGCTTTTTTTTTTTTTTTAATATACATTTATTTACTTATTTATTTATTTATTTTTGGCTGTGTTGGGTCTTCGTTGCTACACGCGGGCTTTCTCTAATTATGGTGAGCGGGGGCTATTCTTCGTTGCGGTGCGCGGGCTTCTCATCCTGGTGGCTTCTCTCGTAGCGGAGCAAGGGCTCTAGGCACGCTGGCTTCAGTAGTTGTGGCGCACGGGCTTAGTTGCTCTGCAGCATGTGAGATCTTCCTGGACCAGGGCTCGAACCCGTGTCCCCTACATTGGCAGGCAGACTCTTAACCACTGTACCACCAAGGAAGTCCCTGCAGCTTCTCTAAGCAGGGTTCTGGTCAATGGTTAGACACTCATAAACATAGACTGATGGGAATGCACCGTTCATTGAGTCCCCAGAAGCGCTAGGACGAGTTGCCTGTGCGCAGGTAGGTGAAAAAAAAATCTAAAAGGCACTCTGTCCAGACTTGCTGGATCAATCAGAAAGACGACAGCCCAGCAGCCTGCGAGGGTCTGCCATGTCCCAGAGACTGATGACGGTGATGTTAAAACTGAACTCTGATTTATCCAGCAGTGCCTTGCCTCGGATAGTATGTGACAGCAGTTGCTAGAATGCTACTGAAATGCAGAAACATTGAGAAGAAAATATGTCTGACAGCCTAGCCTAGAAATTCAAATCTAAGCACAGTCACATGTCTGTTAGCTGAGAGCTTTCAGATCCATCTTCTGCAAAATTGGCTGTTGTGAAATTGACGGGCTTCATTAGAAAGAACTTAACTAGAATAACTGGGCGATAATGATTTGGAAATATTCATGCAGGGATCCTGCACAAGGAGTTTTTTGTTGAAATAGTACTTTTTATATCCCAGAGCTTTCAACAGTCAAAGGAACATCTTTGATTTCGGCTGTGGATGTCACCTGCCACATCAGTAAACAAAGGATGTTGCGGCCATCAAGCCAGCAGCTACTGAAGCCGCCGCAACGATGCACCTCGAGGGGATTCAGGTTGGAGGAAAACACGGGATGCTGGCCCCAGAGAGCTGAGGTGCAAATCAAAGGAATGATTTCAATGAGCCCAGTCCCTTGCATCTTCCCATACGCAGAAAAGCACTAAATTCCTTAACTTGAGATGTCTGGTTTTCTTTAATGAACAGTAATCTTTTGATGTTCTGACTACCTGGTTTTTATTGCCAAACCTCCTATATGCCCTGGCTCCCCCCTTACCTCTTAGGAGCAGTCCCTCAGAGCATCTGAGAGGCTGTGTCCCGGGCTTAAGTTCTCAGTATGTCCGCCAACTAAAACATCATTCTTAACTTTTAGGTTGTGCATTTTTTTTTCAGTTGACAGGGCTGTCACGGGAGGGGAGCTTCTCCCCACAGGGGCTCCCAATGCCCCCAGGGGGACAGACCTGCTGCGGGGGGAGGGGGAGAGATGTGAAAGGGAGGAGGCTGGGCCAGCGTGGTGCCAGCTCCAGATACACCTTTGGAATCAAGGTATCTCCGTTAGTCGAAAAACTACATTCTGAAATGTTTCCATTTTATGATTGTCTTCCCCTCAAGATAAAAAGGCTCAGGGAGGGAAGGGGGTAAGGAAGCTCACCCCGTGGCAGAGCTAATTCCCTCCTCACACCCTCAGAGCTGGTAGCCGCAATCCTTCCGGGGCCACGTCCCAGGCCCTGCATCCCCGCTGTGTGTTTGCACCACATGCACGTGCTGCCACCAGCCTCCCCCCAGGTGTGTACACTGGTCCCTGTCTCAGCCATGTCCTTGCAGAGCCCAGATCTCTGTGCTAACTTGAGAATGAAGAATGGTCTGCACCCAGGGGACATTTCAACTGAGACCTTCTGGAGGCAGTGTCTCCACTTTTTTATTTAGTCCAATGTTGGCAAACAGCTTGCATACATGGAGGGCAAGATCAACCCCCCACCACCTCCCTCCAAGCTTGGTGTAGCTGTTGTCGACTGAAAAAGAATGCACAACCTAAAATTTGAGAGTTACGTTTTATTCGGTGGACAAAACTGAGGGCTTAAGCCTGGGACACAGCATCTCAAATCGCTCTGAGAGACTGCTCCCACGAGGCAAGGGGGAGCCAGGATAGATAGAAGTTTTTGCAACAAAGACCAGGTAGTCGGAACATCAAAAGATTACTGTTAATTAAAGAAAACCAGACATCTCCGGTTAAGGGAACTTAATGCTTTTCTGTGTATGGGAAGATGCAAGAGTCTGGGCTCATTGAAATCATTCCTTTGATACGTACCTCAGCTCTCTGGCTTCTCATCCCGAGTTCCCTCAGGGCTCACCGTCTGGGAGGCTGTCAGGTAATGGCTTGGTGGCTACAGCATCGTCTGTTTGCTGATATGGCAGGCAACATTTTTCATTCACAGTGTTGAGTCTGGTGACACCAAGAGGGTATGAAAAGGTTTACTGTTCACAGAGTGGGGCTCTCTGGAGAGCAGGACAGAGTCCCAGCCTGGGTGGGACAGCTGGAGCAAAGAGTGGGTAGTGGCTTAGGATTTGATTGTAGTTAGGGGTGGGCTGGGGTGAGGGCTCCCCACCCTTGCCACCTCAGGTGGGGCCACAAAAGGCAGGGAGACCTTCAAACAGGTGATCAAGGTGCAGGAGAGAGCAAAGTAACACCTGTCATCAAGAGAGGACTTTGCCTTTCTGAGCTGTGCTGTATACAACATGAGTGGGCTTATTCTATAGTAAAGGTTTAACTGGAGGTATTTTTGATTCAAGGCATGGATTTTATATTCAAGGTAAAGTCCAGAATCTACATGGTTTGGGGGTCAGAATGTCTGGGTTTGAATTCCAGCTTCACCATTTTTTGGTTGTGTGACCTTGGGCCGGTTAACTTAGATGCTCTGTGCCTCAGTTTTTTTAAACTCAGATAGCAGTGGCTACTTCTAGGTTTGTTTGGATTAAACAAAATTATAATAAAGCACTTAGCTGAGTTTCTAATACATATTGAGGACTCAAAATTTTTTTTTATTATTCTGGAAGTACCAACACATGCAGTAAAATAAGAAAATAAGAGGCATAACAACTGGAAAAGAGGAGGCAAGTGCAGAGTGTAAATGCTGGGCCTTTCCTGACAGCTGTTACCCCCTGACCCCAAGTGTTAGGTCTGTTCATCACAGGATTCAGGCGTTGCCCCAGGCCCTGAGACACAATGGAGACAGAAGCCAGTTACAAAGACTTGTTTGAGGAATAACTAGGAACTTTCATGTGAGCTCTAGTCTAGCTATTACTGAACTAATGTTCATTTTCTTACATGTGATCATGGTACTGTGCTCATGCAGAAGAACAGCATTCCTGGAGATGCATGCTGAGTATGATACTGAGGGGGAGAGAAAAGTGCATATTCATAGGTTAGTAGTTTAACATTTGAAGGATTGAAAAGTTGTATTTCGCAAGTCATGGTCACATGCATTAGGAAGGAGTTCTAGGATCTAATAAAACATTAAGCAACTATCATTTTGTCGAGACTGTTTTGTCTAGTTTACATAACTCGAAGCTCTCTCTATTATGGGGACCAAATTTCTTCATCGGCAGATTGGCCGTGAGGGTACATTGATGGAGCAATGTCACCTGCAGGCCTCAAGACATGGGGAACTAGAACCAAAGGGAATGCATGAGAACTTAATTCAGACAGTCCTGGGTTCAAATCTGCACTCAAGCACTTACTAGGAAAATCACTTCACTTTTCTTTGCCTCCGTTTTCTCAGCTTTAAAATGGGTTGTTAGGAGAATTAAACAAGGTAAATGATGTAAAATGTGTAGCTTAATGCCTGCCATGTAATAAACATTCAATGCTCAGTGGTTTCATTTTTCCTTAATGGTCTGAATCATATACATATGGATTTGTATATAAGTTAAATTTTGAAAAGTTGAACCTTGACACGTGTGCACAGAATATGGCTTAGAAAGATATATGCCAAATTATTGATAGCGTTTTATAGAGGGAGTGTGGTGGATAATCTTCCACTATTCACTTTATATACTCACTGTTTAAAAATTTTTACAATGAAAATCTATTTGTTTCATAATAAGAGAAAAGAAAGAAAAGCTGAGCTGCCTTCTAAATGCACTGGAGGTGGGAGGGGTTTGCCTACCATCGAAAGGAATCTTGCAATGAATCCTTTTCTAAATCCTTTCCTTCTTCTCTTCATCTGCAATCAGGACTTTATATGCAGGATTTTTTTAATAAGGTGCCCTAGATTCTGGTTGGTAATGACTAGGCAGGATGGAGAACAGAAACTGATTTAAAAAATCTGTCCTCGGGGCTACCTTTGGCTGACCCCACCTTGGCCTCCCCACTTTCTTCTCAGAGCATAGCGTGTATTCCTCTGCTAGGAAAGCACTGGCCATGTGATCCAGTCCAGGGGTCCCCTCTTCCATCCAATGGCACTGTTTATTTATACTCCTGGGATAAGCAGACTATGGTAGTTATGTTCACAGAACTAAGGCTAGTCTTTGGCTTAGGAGAAGAGTATCACAAAGAAAGCTAAAGGCCATTCTGGTTTAACATTAACAACCGACAAGAACCCTTCATTATTACTCCTGTCAGATGTCACCCTCTCATCCCTGATTGAACACTTAAATTTTAATTTTGTAAAACTTGACTGCTTTGGGAAAGGCTTCTGCCTGATGCTGGGACACAGTCAGCCTTCCTGTAGCTTTTCTCTAGTGTTCATTCTTTAAAATAATTCACATGAAGTTTTATTTGTCTTAAATGTAACAGCCTTGCAGACATCTGAAAACCATTCCCCTCATCTCCCCTGCCTCCAAGTCTTCCCTTTGCCAGGGCAACTCTCAGTATTTCCTGATGTTCACAGACCTGTCATTGTCCTAGCTACCTCCTACTAGACATGCTCTTATTTGTCAGGGTTCCTCTTGGAAGTATGTGGCCAAGTACAGGACATAGTATTCCAGGTGTGTTCTGTCAAGCACAGTGGAACCAATACCTCCGTGGATCACCAGGTATTACATCAAAGATACCAGTATCCATCTAAAGAAGTAAGAAAAAGAACAGCAAGTTAAACTCAAAGTTAAGTAGAAAGGAGGAAATACTAAATGTGAGAGAAGAGATTAATTAAATGAAAAGCGAACATATGATAGGATTAAAAAAATTGTTCCTTTGCAAAGTCTAATCATTTTTTCAAGTCTAAAATTGATAAACCCCTGGCAAGAGTAATGAGAGGGGCTGTTTTAGGTCGTTCCCCAGTGCCATCTGATAGTAGTTTTATACTTTTTCAGTGGGTATAGTTATCTGTGGGAGAGTTTGTCTGATAGAAGTTATTCACTATTACGGGAGCCCTTGAGATAAAATAAGTGTTTAATTTATTTAGTGGTTGAGAGAGAGATTTTGACAGTCTCTGCCATGGCAAATTAAGTTTTGCTTGACCTTAAACGCCTTTGTCTAAGTAGAATAATCAAGGATGGGAAGGAGATTCATTTATTTGCATGTTTGGAATATAATGAATGGAAGTTAACATCCTTACAGAACCCTATATCTTTCTGCCTTAGATACCAAATTCATGTTTCTGTTTTAAAAGCAGATCCAGAATGGAAAGTCTTTTTAAGTTAATTTTGGACAGATCTTCAGGAAGAAAAGAAAAAGGACATGGGCAAATCGATAGAGCAGAGGTGTGTGTGTGTGTGTGTGTGTGTGTGTGTGTGTGTGTGTGTGTTGGAAACTACACAGACCTGAAGCCATAGGACTCTGCCTCGTGTCTCAATTGTGTTGCCATTTTCTCCGTGGCCTGGTAAAGCTCTCCAGGATGCAGCATTTCTCTCATGTAAAATGAAGACAAATAACATAGTTCACATGACAGAGGAGTAAATGAAAATATTTGTTGAACGTGAACCTGAAAGGTTTAGAATACATTCCCTTGATAGTAAAACAAAATAGTCCAGGCATTTTACAGGAATTCCCTGGCGGTCCAGTGGTTAGGACTCCATGCTCTCACTGCTGAGCGCCCTGAGGGCCTGGGTTCAATCCTTGGTTGGCGAACTAAAATCCCACAAGCTGCACTGGGGCAGCCAAAAGAAAAAACAAACAAACAAAAAAAACAGGCATTTTAGCACACCTGGTCTTTTCAGCCCTCTTTATCCCACCTTGAGCCCCTTTCCCCACCCGCAGGTTATTCTAAGTTTCAGCGGCGTGCAAGCCCACGAACAGGACTTGTATGGAAAATATTGTGACAGTGGGAGAAAAGAAGCCTTGGGCAAATTTATTTCATCTGTCTGAAAGGATATGTTCATTTGAATAGACAGTGTCAGTGTTGATAGGAGGGATGGTAGCAGACGAGAAACAAAATGCAATTTCTGGAAAGTCTGGATGTTTCTAGCAATATTTCAGGACTTGAGCCCTGAACGTCAGGACCTTAAGCACGTGCCTCTGTATCAACCACTCCGACTAACACGGCGTGCTGTTAATGCCCACATGGTTACCAGCAGCTTCCGCCCAAACTGATTAGTCTTCGGATGATGGATCAGGAGCCTGTGGGAGCTGCAGTGGGTGGGGGTGGAGAGAGAAAGCGAGGCTAGAATGGCCACAAACTTTGGGTGCCATGGCGAGGATTCTGACTCTTACTCTGAATTAAATGGCAGGCTTTGCAGGTTTTAGGCAGAGGAGTGATGTGATCCGATTGCATTTTACCAAGGGCCACTCTGGCTGTTGTGTAGAGGAGGACAAGGGCTCAAACAGGGAGACTGGCTGGGAGGCTCTTGGGTCACTCCATGGAGGAGGGGGCAGTTGATGTGACCTGCACCAGGGGTCACTGGTGGAGGGAGGAGAAGTGGCTGGGTTCTGAATAACAAAACGAACCCAGAGCTGATAGATTAGGATGTGAGTTGTGAGAGAAGGAGAGGAGTCCAGGAGAGCGCCAAGATTTTTCTTTATTGAAGTATAGTTGATTTACAATGTTGTGTTAGTTTCAAGTGTACAGCAAAGTGATTCAGTTTCATATATATATATTATTTTTCATGTCCTTTTCCATTATAAGTTATTCTAAGATATTTAATATAGTTCCCTGTCCTTGTTGTTTATCTATAATCCCAAACTTCTAATTTATCACTCCCCAACCCCTTTCCCCTTTGGCAACCATAAGTTTGTTTTCTATGTCTGTGAGTCTGTTTCGGTTTTGTAAATAAGTTCACTTGTGTCATTTTTTAGATTCCACATACAAGTGATATCATATGATATTTGTTTTTCTCTTTCTGACTTACTTCACTTAGTATAATAATCTCTAGGTCCATCCATGTTGTGGCAGATGGCATTATTTCATTCTTTTTTATGGTTGAGTAATATTCCATTGTATATATGTACCACATCTTATTTATCCATTCATCTGTGGATGGACACTTAGGTTTCTTCCATGTCTTGGCTGTTGTAAATAGTGCTGCTATAAATATTGGTGTGCATGTATCTTTTCAAATTAGAGTTTTCCTCTTTCCCAGATATATGCCAAGGAGTGAGATTGCTGGATCATATGGTAACTCTAATATTAGTTTTGTAAGGAACCTCCATACTATTCTCCATAGTGGCTGCACCAATTTACATTCCCAGCAATAGTGCAAGAGGGTTCCCTTTTCTCCGCAACCTCTCCAGCATTTGTTATTTGCTGACTTTTTATGATGGCCATTCTGACTGGTATGAGGTGATACCTCATTGTAGTTTTGATTTGCATTTCTCTAAGGATTAGAGATGTTGACCATCTTTTCATGTGCCTGTCAGCCATCTGGTTGTCTTCTTTAGAGAAATGTCTATTTAGGTCTTCTGCCCATTTTTTTTTTTTTTGATTGGGTTGTTTGGTTTTTTTGTTATTGAGTTGTATGAGCTGTTTGTATATTTTGGAAATTAATCCCTTGTCAGTCACATCATTTGCAAATATTTTTTCCCATTCCGTAGGTTGTTTTTTTGTTTTGTCTATGGTTTCCTTTGCTGAGCAGAAGCTTATAAATTTGATTAGGTCCCATTTGTTTATTTTTGCTTTTATTTCTTTTGCCTTGGGAGGCTGATCTTAGAAAACATTGCTACAATTTATGTCAGAGAATGTTTTGCCTATGTTCTCTTCTAGGAGTTTTATGGTGTCATGTCTTATATTTAAGTCTTTAAGGCATTTAGAGTTTATTTTTGTGTATGGTGTAACAGAGTGTCCTAACTTCATTGATTTATATGCAGCTGTCCAGTTTTCCCAATGCCACTTGCCAAAGAAACTGTCTTTTCTCCATGGTATGTTCCTGCCTCCTTTGTCGAAGATTAATTTACTATAGGTGTGTGGGTTTATTTCTGGGTTTTCTATTCTGCTCCATTGATCAATATTTCTGTTTTGTGCCGATACCATTGGCACATCAATATTGCTGCTTTGATTACTGTAGCTTTGTTGTATTGTCTGAAGTCTGGGAGGGTTATGCCTCTAGTTTGTTCTTTTTCCTCAGGATTGCTTCGGCAATTCTGGATCTTTTGTGGTTCCATGTAAATTTGAGGATTATTTGTTCTAGTTCTTTGAATAATGTCATGGGTAATTTGATAGGGATCACATTAAACCTATAGATTACTTTGGGTAGTATGGCCATTTTTTTTTTTTTTTTGCGGTACACGGGCCTCCCACTGCTGTGGCCTCTCCCGTTGTGGAGCACAGGCTCCGGACGTGCAGGCCCAGCGACCATGGCTCACGGGCCCAGCCGCTCCGCGGCACGTGGGATCCTCCTGGACTGGGGCACGAACCCATGTCCCCTGCATCGGCAGGCGGACTCTCAACCACTGCGCCACCAGGGAAGCCCAGTATGGCCATTTTAACAATATTAATTCTTCCAATCCAAGAGTATGGAATATCTTTACATTTCTTTGAATCATCTTCAGTTTCCTTTATCAATGTTTTATAGTTCTCAGCATATGTCTTTCACCTTCTTAGTCATGTGTATCCCTAAGTAATTTTTACATGATTTTAAAAGTGATTGTTTTTTTACCCCCCCTTTCTGATATTTCATTGTTAGTGTAGAGAAATGCAACAGATTTCTATATGTTAATCTTGTATCCTGCTACCTTGCTGAATTCATTTATCAGTTCTAGTAGTTTTTGTGTGTAGTCTTTAGGGTTTTTATGTATAGTATCATGTCATCTGCATATAATGACAATTTTACCTCTTCCCTTCCAATTTATATCACTTTTATTTCTTTTTCTTATCTGATTGCTATGGCTACAACTTCCAATACTATGTTCAGTAGAAGTGGTGAGAGTGGGTATCCTTGTCTTGTTCCAGATTTTAGTGGGAAGGCTTTTAACTTTTCACCATTGAGTATTATGTTGGCTGTGGGTTTGTCATAAATAGTTTTACTGTGCCATGTTCCCTCTTTGCCCACTTTGGTGAGAGTTTTTATCATGAATGGATGCTGAATTTTATCATATGATTTTTCTGCATCTATTGAGATGATCCTGTGGTTTTTGTCTTTTCTTCTGTTGATTTGGTCACTGATAGATTTGCATCTGTTGGACCACCATTGTGACCATGGAATGAATCCAACTTTGTCATCATGTATGATCCTTTTCATTTGTTGTTGGATTTGTTTTGCTAGTATTTTGTTGAGGATTTTTGCAGCTATTAGATTCATAAAAGATATTGGCCTGTGATTTTCTTTTTTGGTAGTGTCTTTGTCTGGTTTTGGTATCAGGGTGATAATGGCTTCATAGAATGACTTTGGGAGTGTTCCCTCCTCTTCAAGCTTTTGGAAGAATTTGAGAAGGATCTGTATAAGTTCTTCTTTATATGTTTAGTAGAATTCCACTGTGAAGCCATATGGTCCTGGACTTTTGTTTACATGGAGTTTTTTTTTAAATTACAGATTCTATTTCACTTCTATTTCACTTCTAGTGATTGGTTTGTTCAAATCAACTATTTCTTCTTTTTTTTTGATAAATTTATTTATTTATGGCTTCGTTGGGTCTTCATTGCTGTGTGCAGTTTTCTCTAGTTGCAGCAAGTGGGAGCTACTCTTCGTTGCAGTGTGCAAGCTTCTCATTGCGGTGGCTTCTCTTGTTGCAGAGCATGGGCTCTAGGCACACAGGCTTCAGTAGTTGTGGCTCACAGGCTCTAGAGCGCAAGTTCAGTAGTTGTGGCACATGGGCTCAGTTGCTCCGCAGCATGTGGGATCTTCCCAGACCAGGGCTCAAACCTGTGCCCCTGCATTGGCAGTCAGATTCTTAACCACTGCACCACCAGGGAAGCCCAGATCATCTATTTCTTCTTGATTCAGTTTTGGTGGGCTATATGTTTCTAGAAACTTGACCATTTCATCTAGGTTGTCCAATTTGTTGGCATATAATTGTTCATAGTATTCTCTTGTGGTTTTTTGGTATTTCTGCAGTGCCCCTTGTTATTTCTCCTCTTTCATTTATTATTTTGTTTATTTGGGTACTCTCTCTTTCCTTCTTGGTGAGCCTGGCCAGAGGTTTGTTGATTTTGTTTATCCTTTCAAAAACCCAGCTCTTGGTTTTATTGATTGTTTTCTATTGTTTTTTTAATTCCTGTTTTATTTATTTCCTCTCTGATCTTTCTTATTTCCTTCCTTCTGCTGACTTTAGGTTTTGTTTGTTCTTCTTTTTCTAATTCTTTTAGGTGGTATGTTAGGTTGTTTACTTGAGATTTTTCTTGTTTTTTGAGGAAAGCCTGTATCACTATGAAATTCCCTCTTAAGACTGCTTTTGCTGCATCCCATAGATTTTGTGTGGTTGTGTTTTCATTGTCATTTGTCTCAAGGTATTTTAAAATTTCCTCTTTGAATTCATCATTGAGCCATTGATTTTTAATAGCATGTTATTTAGTCTCCATGTGATCATTTTTTTCTCATTTTTCTTTTTGTGGTTGATTTCTAGTTTCATGCCATGGTGGTCAGAAAAGATGCTTGAAATAATTTCTGTCCTCTTAATTTGTTGAGGCTTGTTTTGTGTTCTAGTATGTGGTCTATCCTAGAGAATGTTCCATGTGCCCTTGAAAAGAATGTGTATTCTGGTGGGGCTTTTGGGGGGGGGGGGGGGATGTAATGTCCTGAAGATATTAATTAAGTCTAACTGTTCTGTTGTGTCATTTGGGGTCTCTGTTTCTTATTGATTTTCTGTCTGGAAGATCTGTCCATTGATGTCAGTGGGGTGTTAAAATCTCCTACTATTATTGTATTCCCATCAATTTCTTCCTTTGTCTGTTAACATTTGTTTTCTGTATTCAGGTACTCCTATATTGGGTGCATATATTTATTTTTTGTTGAACTATAGTTGATTTACAGTATCATGTTAGTCTTATAGGTTATTGCAAAATATTGAATGTAGTTTCCTGTGCTATACAGTAGGACCTTGTTTTTTAATCTATTTTATGTATAGTAGTTTGTATTTGCTAATCCCAAATTCCTAATTTGTCCCTCCCCCCTTTCCCTTTTGGTAACCATAAGTTTGTTTTCTATGTCTGTGAGTCTGTTTCTGTTTTGTAAATAAGTTCATTTGTATCACTTATATTGGGTGCATATGTGTTGAGTGTAATATCCTTTTCATGTGTTGATTCTTTTGTCATTATATAGTGTCCTTCTTTATCTTTCTTTATGGCCTTTATTTTAAAGTCTATTTTGTCTGATATGAGTATTGCTACTGCCACTTTCTTATCATTTCCATTAGCATGAAATATCTTTTTCCATTCCCTCACTTTAAATCTATGTGTGTCCTTCACCCTAAAGTGGGTTTCTTATAGGCAGCATATTGTAGGTTCTTATTTTCTTATCCAGTTTGCCACTCTATGTCTTTTGATCGGACAGAACATTTGGTCCATTGACATTTAAGGTAATTATTGATAAGTATGATTTTATTGAGATTTTAAACCTTGTTTTCCAGTTGATTTTGTGTTTCTTCTTTCTTTGTTCCTTTCTTTGTTTTTCCTTTTGTGGTTTAATAGTTTTCTTTTGTAGTATGTTTGAGTTTGAGCAACTGAAAGAGCACGGTTGTGGACCGTGCCTGTGAGCCGAGCAGGTGTGGGTGGATGGGCAGTTCTGCTTAGGTCATATGAACTTTGAGATGCCTGTCAGGCCTCTCGGCAGAAGAGCAAGCAGGTGGTTGGAACTGTGAGCCAGGAGTTGAAGAGAAATCTCCAAGCTGGAGAATTCAAGTGAGTTTTCAGCACCAGGACCAAAGCCGCCTGAGGCAGGGCAGGTGCCGCTTTGTGTCATCTGGCAGTGCCTAACCGAGCAGGATGCCAGCTCCAGAGCACATCTTCAACTACTTAAGGCAAGCCATTACAATGACTGCAGCACCAAAATGTCCAGATACCCAAATGTGAACCCAGAGGGGTTGTGGCCAACCGCAGACAGCTCACACTGACAGTTACACAGCCATAGGCTTCAGAGCACAGAGGGGGAGATGCCTTCTGTTGTGAAATCACATATTTATACAGCATGAATCAAGACATATTGCAAGAACATTCTGCAGTTGATTCTGTGGACAGAACAGTAGAAATGAAGTCTACCAATGTTTTATTTACATGTAGAATATGAGAGGCTTATATACATACTACATCTTCAAGATCCAGGAAAAACTATTCTGACTCAAAAAACCATAAACACTGTGAAAGGAATTACCTCAGCAATTACTTGGGACTTAGGACAAATACGATATCTTCAAATATTAAATGCTAAAATTGAAGAATTTTTGCTCCTCTGAAGGAAGGAGCATAAGATACCCACAGCAGCATTTATGGAGAAATGATCATGAAGATTAGTGTAAACCACAAATTCCCTCAGGTCTCTCCAGTCTCGCAATATATTTATTTATATTTGTTATTTAAAAGGTGTCGGGGACTTCGTTGGTGGTCCATTGGTTAAGAATCTGCCTTCCAATGCAGGGGACACAGGTTTGACCCCTGATTGGGGAACTAAGATCCCACATGCCATAGGGCAACAACCCTGCACACCGCAACTACTGAGCCCGCACGTTCTGGAGACTGTGGGCCACAACTAGAGAGCTCATGCACCACAACTACTGGGCCTGTGCACTCTAGAGCCTGCGCGCCACAACTAGAGAGCCCACACACAACAACTACTGAGCCCATGTGCTCTGGAGCCTGCGTGCCACAACTAAAGAGAAGCCCCTGTGCCACAATGAAAGATCCCTCATGCTGCAACTAAGACCCAACACAGCCAAATAAATAAATAAATATTTTTTAAAATGTGTGACTATATATTAGGCAGGATTTTTTAATAACAGGCTAAAGAAAGGCTGCTTGAACGTTGGATCTAAGATGAAGAGAAGTTCAGATCCTCCAAGCAAAAAGGTCAAGAAGAATGAGGTTAGATGTAAAGACCAGCTAACATTTAGAGTTCCACTGTGCACGTGAAGGTGTAACATTTGAAAAGTTACTTAACTTGAAACTGGTGTTGGCAAGCTCAAGCTGCATGAAGTAAACATTAAAGTTTCACATGCTTACTTCATTTAAGGACAACCTCACAATAAGGCAAAGACTATTTTAAATTTTATTTTATTGTGGTTAAGAACATTTAACATGAGATATACCCTCTTAAAAATTTTTAAGTGTATATTACATTATTTTTGACTATAGGTTCAATGCTGTACACAGATCTCTAGAGTTTAGTCATCTTGCTTAACTGGAATGTTATGCCCATTTATTTATTTATTTTTTAAACATCTTTATTGGAGTATAATTGCTTTACAATGGTGCATTAGTTTCTGATTTATAACAAAGTGAATCAGTTACACATATACATATGTTCCCATATCTCTTCCCTCTTGCGTTTCCCTCCCTCCCACCCTCCCTATCCCATCCCTCTAGGTGGTCACAAAGCTCCCATCTGATCTCCCTGTGCTATGCGGCTGCTTCCGACTAGCTATCTTTCTTACGTTTGGTAGTGTATATATGTCCATGCCACTCTCTCACTTCGTCACAGCTTACCCTTCCCCCTCCCCATATCCTCAAGTCCATTCTCTAGTAGGTCTGTGTCTTTATTCCCATCTTACCCCTAGGTTCTTCATGACCTTTTTTT
>NC_041215.1:37865422-37905758 GCF_002837175.3 Physeter macrocephalus | reverse complement strand
ATGTAAAATAGATAGCTAGTGGGAAGCAGCCACATAGCACAGGGAGATCAGCTCCGTGGTTTGTGACCACCTAGAGGGGTGGGATAGGGAAGGTGGGAGGGAGACTCAAGAGGGAGGAGATATGGGAACATATGTATATGTATAACTGATTCACTTTGTTGTAAAGCAGAAACTAACACACCATTGTAAAACAGTTATACTCCAATGAAGATGTTAAAAAAAGAAAGAAAGCAGTTTGAGCGCATCTCGGAGGACAGAGGACTAGCTCTGCCCCCTGGCCATTTGCAGACCAGCACTGGGCCTAGGTGTCCTGACTGCCGTCCTGGGGTGGTCCTCCTACTGCCACCTCCACTCACACTCCTGTGAACGGTCTCCTGTTTCCTTCATTTACGCAAACACCTTTCTGTCCCAGACCCTGTGCTGGAAGCTAGATATTAGATGATGATAAAAATATTGGCAGACTCATGTTGAAACTTGCTTTCCTTTCCTCCCAGCCTGCAGGTTTGCTAGATAAGCAACCATTTTGTGAGCTGCTGAGACCTCAACTGGGACTGGCTAAGAGAGAGCCAAGAAAAGTAGTAACTCTTACAAGGAATCTGTTTTATTCCCTCAAAGAGATGATTGATTTTAAAATTCTCCTAGAAGAAGGTGTGGCAGAGAGACAGACTGTGTATCTCTTAAGACATATACTATATAGTATTTACAGATTAAATTATAGGATGTCTGGGATTTGCTTGAAAATAATGCAGCACTGAAAGAAATCAACATCTAAGTATGGAGAGATATTCCACAGATTGGAGGACGCAACAGAGTAAAGATGTCAGTTACCTCCAAATCAATACATGGGTTTGACACAATTTCTACCAAAATCCCAGCAAGGTTTTTTTGTGACTATAGACAAGATTATTCTAATATTTATAGAGAAAGGCAAGGAACAAGAATAGCTAAAATAGTTCTAAAAAAGAGGAATAAAGAGGAACCACTCCACCAAATTTCAAGAATTATTATACAACTATAGAAAACAAGATTGTGTGATATTGGAGAACAAACAAGTAAATTAATGGATCAAAATAGAGAATCCAGAAATAGTGCCAGACAAGTATAACCAAACAATTTTTAAAACAGCTTTTTTGAGATATAAACCACATACCATACAACTCACCCATGTAAAGTACAAAATGCAAATTTTTTTGTATGTTATTAATTTTTTAAATGTGTTTTAAAATTTGCCATTTTATATGTACAATTCAGTGGCATTATTTTCACAATGTATGCAGCCATCACCACTATATATGGCCAAATTTTTTCATCACTCCCTGTTCCATTAAGCAATAACTCTGTTATTGCTGTTCCCCTCTCCCTACAGCCCCTGGTAACCACTAATCTATTTTCTGTCCCTAAGAATTTGCCTATTCTAGGTACCTTATATAAATGGGATCATACAATATGTGTCCTTTAGTGTCTGGCTCATTTCACTTAGCATAGTATTTTCAAGGTTCATCCATGTTGTAGTGTGTATCAGAACATCATTCCTTTTTATGACTGAATAATATTTCATTGTATGTAAATACCACATTTTGTTTTTCCATTTATCTGTTTGATGAACATTTGGGTTATTTCCACCTTTTGGCTATTATGAGTAATGCTGCCATGAACATTGGTGTACTAATATCTGTTTGAGTCCCTGATTTCAATTCTTTTGGGTACATACCTAGAAGTGTAATTGCTAGATCATATGGTAATTCTATGTTTTGCTTTTTGAGGACCTGCCAAACTCTTTTCCACAGCAGCTGCCTTGTATATCTTTTTTGAAGAAATGTCTACCCAAGACATTTGCCCATTTTTTAATGACTTTGTTGTAGTTGCTGTTGTTCTTGAATTGTAGTTCTTTATATATTTCTAGATATTAGTCCCTTATCAGATATATGATTTGCAAATATTTTCTCCCATTCAGTGGGCTGCCTTTTCATTTTCTTGAAAGTATCCTATGATGCACAAAACTTTAAGATTTTGACGTAGTCCAGTTTAGCTATTTTTTTTTCTTTTGTTGCCTGTGCTTTTGGTGTCATATACAAGAAATAATTTCCACATCCAATGTCATAAAACTTTTCCTTTCTGTTTTCTTCAAAGAGTCTTACAGTTTTAGCTCTTATGTTTGGGTCTTTGATCCATTCTGAGTTATTTTGTATACGGCATTAGGTAAGGGTCTAACTTCATTATTTTGCATGTGGGTGTGCAGTTTCCCAACACTATTTATTGAAAAGACTGTCTTTTCCCCCACTGACTATCTTGGCACCTTTGTCAAAAATCAACTGACCATTTATGTGAGGGTTTATTTCTGGGGTCTCTATTTTATTCTGTTAGACCAATAGAATATATGTCTATCCTTGTGCCAGTATCACACTGTTTTGATAACTGTGGCTTTGTAGCAAGTTTTGAAGTCAGGTCATGTGAGTCCTCCAGCTTAGTTTTTTCACGATAATTTTGAATATTCAGGGTTCCTTGAGATTCCATATGAATTTTAGAATAAGTTTTTCTATTTCTGTAAAAATGCCATTGGGATTTTGATAGGGATTGCATTGAATCTGTAGATTGCTTTGAGTATTATTGTCATCGTAACAATATTAAATCTATTAACCCATGAACATGGGATCTTTCCATTTATTTAGGTTTTCTTTTTATATCTTTCAGCAATGTTGGAATTTTCAGTGTACAAATCTTTTGCCTCCTTGGTTAAAGTTATTCCTAAGTATTTTATTATTTTCAATGCTACTGTAATGGAATATAAAATATTTTTGTTTTCAAATTGTTCATTGGAAGTATATAGAAATAAAACTGATTTTTGTGTGTTGATTTATATCCCCCAACTTTGATGGATTTATTTATAAACTCTAACAATCTATTGTGGATCTTCAGAGTTTTCTACATATAAGATTGTGTCATCTACAAACAGAAATAATTTTACTTTTTCCTTTCCAAGTTGGATGACTTTTATTTCTTTTTCTTGCCTAATTGGCCAGAACTTCCAATACTGTGTTGAATAGAAGTGGTGAAAGCAGGCATCCTTGTCTTTTCCCTAATCTCAAGGAAAAAGCTTTCAGTTTCTCACCATTAAGTATGATGTTAGCTGTGAGTTTTTCATATATGGCCTTTCATATTGGGGACATTCCCTTCTATTCCTAGTTTGTGTGTTTTTATCATGAAATAGTGTCAAATTTTGTCAATTGTCTCTCTGCATCGAGATGATCATGTAGGGTTTTTTCCCTTCGTTCTGTTACTGTTGTATATTACATTGAATGATTTTCCTATGTTGAACCATTATTGTATTCCAGAAATAAATCCTAATCAGTCAAGATATATAATCCTTTTAATATGCTGTTGAATTCAGTTTACTAGTATTTTACTGGTATACTAATCCTTTGTTTAGAATTTTTGCATGTATATTTACGAAAGATATTTGTCTTCAGTTTTCTTTTTTTTATAGTGTTTTGTCTGGCTTTAATGAGTTAGGAAGTATTTCTTCCTCTTCAGTATTTTGGAAGGTGTAAGAAAGATTAATGTTAATTGTTATTTAAATGTTTGGTAGAAGTCACTAGTGAAGCCATCAAATCTTGGGCTTTTCTCTGTTGGGAAGTTTGTGATTCAATTTCCCTGGCAATTATAGGTCTATTCAGATTTTCTATTTCTTCTTGAGTCAGTTTTATAGTACATGTGTTTTTCTAAGAATTTACTCATATAATCTAGTTTATCTAATTTGTTGGTGTATAACAGCTCAGTTGATAGTATTTTCTTATAATTCTTTTTATTTCTGTAAAATTGATAGTAATGTCCCCACTTGGCTAACTGATTTTTGACAAAAGTACAGAAGCAATTCAGTAGAGGAAAGATAGCTTTTTCTTTTTAGAAATAGTGCTGGAACAACTGGACATCCATAGGCAATAAAAATGAACCTTGACCTAAATCTCACATTTTATACAGAAAACCTCAAAATGAATCATAGGTGTAAGTGTAAAAGGTAAAACTATAAAGGTTTTAGAGGAAAAAACATAAATGAAAATCTTTTGGAACTAAGATTTGGTGAAGAGTTCTTAGATGTGACTCCAAAAGCATCACCCATAAAAGGAAAATTTGATAAATTGAACTTCATCAAAATTTAAAATTTTGCTCGGTGAAATCCTTGTTAAGAGGATGAAAAGATAAGCAACAGACTGAGAGACAATACATGCAAACCACATATCTGACAAAGGACTCATATCTAGAATATATACAGAACTTTGAAATCTCAACATTAAAACAATAAACAATAGAAATAGAAAACAGGCAAAAAACATGAAGAAATACCTCACCAGAGAAGATATATGAATGGCAAATAGGCACATGAAAAGATGTTCCACAGCACCTGCCTTTTGGGAAATGCAAATTAAGACCAAGATGCAATATTATTATACACCTATCAGAATGTCTAAAGTATAAAATAGCGACAATACCAGATGCTGGTAAGGATGCTGAGAAACTGAATCTTTCATACATTGTGGTGCAAATGTAAAATGGCACATCCACTCTGGAAAATAGTTTGGCAGTTTCTTAAAAAACTAAACATTCAACTGTCATATGACTCAGCAGTTGCACTCCTGGGCACAATCACATGTATCCCAGAGAAATGAAAACTTATGTCCACCCAAAACACTGTACATAAAAGTTCCTAGTAGCTTTATTTGTAACAGCCTAAAATTGGAAACCACCCGGATATCCTTCAATGGGTGAATGTTTAAAAAAATGTGCACATTTATTACATGGAATACTAGTAAGCAATAAAAAGGAATGAAGTAAAAATACAAGCAACCACTTGGATGGATCTCAAGGGCATTTGCCTGAGTGAAAAAAGTCAACCTCAAAAGCTTACATACTGATTGCCGTGGAGGTTACACAAATCGACACAGGTGATAAAATGACATAGAACCATTTACATGTCTTGTACCAAGGGCAGTTTCCTGGAGTCATATGAAATGTAATCATTGGGGAAAACTAGGTGAAGGGGACACAGGACCTCTCTGCAGTAGAGTCAGAACACCCTATACTGTATAGTTATTTCAAAATAAAAAGATTTTTTAATGCCTTAGAGGAAAAGGTATGACAGACAACTTTCGATAGACTGTAGTCTGTTTTAGATATGTGCTATGGTTACACTTTTTTAAAAAAGAGTCCTCATCTTGGGACTTCCCTGGTGGCGCAGTGGTTAAAGAATCCGCCTGCCAATGCAGGGGACACGGGTTTGATCCCTGGTCCAGGAAGATCCCACATGCTGCGGAACAACTTGTCCTGTGCGCCACAACTACTGAGCCTGCGCTCTAGAGCCCGCGAGCCACAACTACTGAAGCCTGCTCACCTAGAGCCCGTGCTCTGCAGCAAGAGAAGCCACTGCAATGAGAAGACCACGCACTGCAATGAAGAGTCGCCCCTGCTCGCTGCAACTAGAGAAAGCCCGCGGACAGCAACGAAGACCCAAACAACGCAGCAGAGTTCTTAGATGTGACTCCAAAAGCATCACCCATAAAAGGAAAATTTGATAAATTGAACTTCATCAAAATTTAAAATTTTGCTCGGTGAAATCCTTGTTAAGAGGATGAAAAGATAAGCAACAGACTGAGAGACAATACATGCAAACCACATATCTGACAAAGGACTCATATCTAGAATATATACAGAACTTTGAAATCTCAACATTAAAACAATAAACAATAGAAATAGAAAACAGGCAAAAAACATGAAGAAATACCTCACCAGAGAAGATATATGAATGGCAAATAGGCACATGAAAAGATGTTCCACAGCACCTGCCTTTTGGGAAATGCAAATTAAGACCAAGATGCAATATTATTATACACCTATCAGAATGTCTAAAGTATAAAATAGCGACAATACCAGATGCTGGTAAGGATGCTGAGAAACTGAATCTTTCATACATTGTGGTGCAAATGTAAAATGGCACATCCACTCTGGAAAATAGTTTGGCAGTTTCTTAAAAAACTAAACATTCAACTGTCATATGACTCAGCAGTTGCACTCCTGGGCACAATCACATGTATCCCAGAGAAATGAAAACTTATGTCCACCCAAAACACTGTACATAAAAGTTCCTAGTAGCTTTATTTGTAACAGCCTAAAATTGGAAACCACCCGGATATCCTTCAATGGGTGAATGTTTAAAAAAATGTGCACATTTATTACATGGAATACTAGTAAGCAATAAAAAGGAATGAAGTAAAAATACAAGCAACCACTTGGATGGATCTCAAGGGCATTTGCCTGAGTGAAAAAAGTCAACCTCAAAAGCTTACATACTGATTGCCGTGGAGGTTACACAAATCGACACAGGTGATAAAATGACATAGAACCATTTACATGTCTTGTACCAAGGGCAGTTTCCTGGAGTCATATGAAATGTAATCATTGGGGAAAACTAGGTGAAGGGGACACAGGACCTCTCTGCAGTAGAGTCAGAACACCCTATACTGTATAGTTATTTCAAAATAAAAAGATTTTTTAATGCCTTAGAGGAAAAGGTATGACAGACAACTTTCGATAGACTGTAGTCTGTTTTAGATATGTGCTATGGTTACACTTTTTTAAAAAAGAGTCCTCATCTTGGGACTTCCCTGGTGGCGCAGTGGTTAAAGAATCCGCCTGCCAATGCAGGGGACACGGGTTTGATCCCTGGTCCAGGAAGATCCCACATGCTGCGGAACAACTTGTCCTGTGCGCCACAACTACTGAGCCTGCGCTCTAGAGCCCGCGAGCCACAACTACTGAAGCCTGCTCACCTAGAGCCCGTGCTCTGCAGCAAGAGAAGCCACTGCAATGAGAAGACCACGCACTGCAATGAAGAGTCGCCCCTGCTCGCTGCAACTAGAGAAAGCCCGCGGACAGCAACGAAGACCCAAACAACGCAGCCAAAAATAAAATAAAATTTTTTAAAAAATTTTTAAAAAGAGACAAGACACAGCACAAACAGGGAGATGATACTTGTGGCACAGATGGATATCCAGAATAGAGGGGGAAAGTGTATGTATATAAACTATACATACATAGAAATATATTTTTACATTAATGATTATATTAAAGATAACTCAACAGACAGACACTTCACATTAAAGGAAATACAGATAATCCATAAACATAGAAGATAAGATGTTCAACACATTAGTAAGCAGGAATTTTAAATTAAAACTACCCTAAGATCCCATTTCATACCTATCGGCCTGTCAAAAATGAAACTGTCTGACAATGCCCATCCCAAGATTTGGGAGGATGTAGAGCTGGAAACATTCATATACACTGTCTGAAGTCTAAGTTGGCAGGACAGCTTAGGGGACAGTTTGGCATACCCAGGACCCAGGGATGCCATACCTAGGTGTCTATACCCAGGAGCGTGAATTCACTCCACGGGTAATGGTTTCATCCAAGAGGGCGAAAATCTTAGCTATTACAATGGTTTGTGATCCTCCAAAGAGTAACAGGACTTTAAAATATATAGTATATTCGTGGTATTAAAATTTCATTGGGGTCAATAGGAAAACAATGTATGAAAGGCTCTTTGGGGCTTCCCTAGTGGCACAGTGGTTGAGAGTCCGCCTGCCGATGCAGGGGACACGGGTTCGTGCCCCGGTCCGGGAAGATCCCACATGCCGCGGAGCGGCTGGGCCCGTGAGCCGTGGCCGCTGGGCCTGCGCGTCCGGAGCCTGTTTTCCGCAACGGGAGAGGCCACAGCAGTGAGAGGCCCGCGTACCACAAAAAAAAAAAAAAAGTCTGTTTGGGCGGGGGCAATAATGAAAAAGAGTTTGGGAAACACTGGGAGAAAGTCTGCGACCTATGCCCAGGCGGCACGTCCATGTGTCTGCTGCACCATCATTTGTACCAGCAACAGCATGGGAAACACCCGATGTTCTGCAGCAGTGCAGTGCGCCTGCAAAACTGCAAATACTCACAAAATGCAAGACTGTGCATCAGGGAGACCGAATCATCACAACTACGTGAGCTGTTGAGTAAAAAAGCCAATCAGAGAAGAAAAGTTACTGGATGGTTCCATTTATATGAGGTCAAACCATGCAAAACTCAACAGAAATAAATGCTAAAACAAAGACAGCCTGGGTATAATTTATAAAAAGCTTGAAATATTGGATATCTCTAAAGGAGAGAGAGGGGAATAGGATTGGAGTAGGATATACAGGAGGTTGAATTCTAAGATTCTGGTATTTTCTAAAACAGGATGATAAGTGCCACAGGTGTTCATTTTATTAATTTTCAAACAATATTTGCATGTATATACTGTATATTTCTTTGGAGATATATATATATGTTTAATAAGAAGTTGTTAGCATTTTTAAGGGCCTTATGCCATGTATGAGGTATGGTAAAGTATACTATGTATACCTGACATATTGGTAAGTGGTTTTGAATTGAATTCAACGGGAGGGGACTCGAGTGTCATGCCACGGCACATAGTTGTGTGTCCTTGTTTACGGAGCTGGTGGGGACTGAACGGTAGGTGATTTACAGTGATGTGTGAAAGTCGACCAGGGCACTTTTTCAACCAGACTGTGTTCTTGCAGCAAGAATGGTGTGAGAACCTGGCTCCCAGACCCTCTCCCTCCTCTTACAGAAGGAGCGTTTATCCCGGAAAGGCGCGTCTCCTTTTCCGCGTGTCCCCTCCCTCGCTCCTCTTTAGCAGCTGCTCTCTCTCTCCTTCCAGCCCTCCCTGATGGAGCTCTGGACATGGCGCTCCGTGCGGACGAGGCAGGCAGTGAGGAGGACCTGTACGAGGACGTGCACAGCTCCAGCCACCACTACAGCCACCCTGGAGGGGGCGGCGAGCAGCTGGCCATCAACGAGGTAGGGTCAGGGCTGCATGGGTGAAGGGATGGGGCTGGGGCGCACGGCCTGGCCATCGGGGCGACTTCAGCACACTCATGCAGGCCTGGATGTCCACAGTCTGTGTTCCAAGCAGATGACAGTGGCACCAGCGTGCACTCCACACGGTTTCAGCCTGTGGTTCTCACTTTAGAATGTGGTGTCCACGAGCAGAGCTTGTCAAATCCAGGACCCTCCCCTCTGCCCTCAAGGGGCCTAGAAGGAACCCAGAATAGCAGGTGTGGTACTCAGGACCTGTGATGTAACTCCTGTAATGCTGTCCTGGATGGAAGAAGCTCTGCTTGGCAGGAGGGAGGCCAGGGCTTAGCCCCTGACCTCTCAACCAGTTGCCTGGGCACAACCTGGGCAAGGCACGTGATTTCTTCCCTATTGACTCCAAGAGCTTCAAGAGTATTGCTGTTGCTATGACAACTGTGTAGTATATGTTACCACTTTTTACTGTTCCTACCTAAGCAGAAGAAATCAGTACGAAACTTTATCTAGGCAAAACTGGTCTCCATGCCAAGTCCTCCTTTTGTATTCTCCAAGGAAGGAGAAATTTCAAGACCTGGACGCTCCTCTGTTTTTCTCACTCATACTTCTATTTTCTCCCCTTCTTCTTTTTCACTTAATTTGGAGAAGGCTGTTGAACATAATGTGGTAGGTAACTGGCACAAGCACATGTCCATAACAACACCACATTCTCCTCTTGGCCATGATATAAATGTATTTCTGCTTCATTAAAACGAGAATCGGACCACCCACGATCTTGCAGAAGATTTTCCCCTCACGAGGAGATCAATGTACAAACAGTTAGCTTCTAACATTTCTGGAGCCCTTCGGGAGTGTGGTGTCCTCATTACCTACCTGACAGTCACCAGTGCACCAGCGCTTCCCACAGGCCCGGCTCTGAATGATGATTTAAAATAGCCATTAAATAATGATTTCATCAAAATCCATGATGCATAAGGAATAAACATCCAAATAAGTTGGTTTTTCCAATATATGAAGCCTTTCTTTAAGTGCTTCTCATAAACTATTTTGAATGGAAGGGGCTCCAAAATGATGTCATCTTAGCAGAATTCACAGAGAATGGTTTGCTTTTTCTTGAAGATTCAGCCGCCCTCAGTCTTGGGGCCCAGCCATGGTGGGAGGCCATCTGGGGCAGGGGGAGAGCCTCTCACACCTGGATGGGAGCTCCTCCCTGCCAGCGACCAGGTGTGGAGATCTGAGCAGGTAATCCTCTGAGTGCTGAGCTGTAAAATAGGATGACCGTACGGTTACAGGAGGACGGACAAACGTAAGTAACGTGGCACGCAGTGGGTTCTCAACCTCCAATGACGAGGATGGTAATGAGGAAGGAATAGTAACATAAAGCTTTCAGGGACTCCGGAGAGGTGTGGGGTTATCTGATTGGCCATCAGTGCTGCGTTGTTAGAGCTCTTGTGTCTCCTTTTTATAGCTGTTCATCTCCTACCTGGTGGTGGAATCTGGTCCGTCACATCGTGCTGCTGGTGGGGAGGTACCTTTTTGGCCCTTGACAAATTGTCCATTCTAAGATGCTTTGGATGAGGAAAGCCAAGAGCCAGGAGTGCTCTAGAAGAACAAATAGGCTCTGGCCAAGGGCAATGAAGGCAATTTAGACCATGAATTGTATAGGACCTATTTTAGCTGCTTAGAGAATTTGTTTCCTGTTTGGTTCAAAGGTCCTGCCTGGTATTTGAGGTTACTGAGTGGACAGGGTGGTGGTGTTTTACCTGTGTTTAGAGCCCTCAGTGCTCCCAGGGTGCTGGTCTTCCCTGGACCCTGGGCGAGCGCCCGGGGTGGGGTGGGGATGCAGCATGCCACGGAGGGGGACGGCCAGGCCAGGCAGCAGAGCCCCTCCAGTGATACAAGGCTGACATGGGCCAGGGGCTGGGCTGCTGGCTAGTGGAGGACCTGCTGCAGGTCATTCCCGTCTCGGGCCTCTGTTTCCTCTGTGTGGGGTGAATGAGGCCCCTGGGCCCCACTGGCATGTAGGAGAGTCATCTTGCCCAGGTGTACTGGGTACCCGGGAAAGGCTGTATTCGTTACGATTCCTTGGCAGCATTAAATAGATTCACCTTATCAGGAACTCCAAAGAGACATAAGAGGTGATTCTCCGATGACAGGCTGGTTCCCCCAGCCTTGCGAGAGCAGCACGTCCTGCTCTGCATCCCCGGCCCCTCTGGCACGCACAGCTCTTGCATGTGAGGCAAGAAGGCTTACTGGGTGTCGGTGTGGGTTTCAGGCTTGGAGATAATAGAAGCAACACGTGTCAGAGAGAAGTCCACGCTAAATAGCATCTGGCTTGCTCTGAACTCACACGTGCACTTGTATTTTCTAAGGATACGTTGGTGTCATGTTCTAAATTGGGACACTGTCTTGTTCCTGGTGACCTAAGGAGTGATCGCTCTTCAATTTCCTAAGCAGGAGGCAACCGAAACCACCTGACCTGAAGAGCAGGTGATGCAGGGGGGCAGCAAAGCCCTTTTGTGTCCTGGGTACATGAGGAGCACGCGTGTGTGACCACGTGAAGATCTGAGTGTGAGGTGTGCGCATGTGTGTTGCATGCATGTGACACACATTTACTGAGTGTTTAGTGTGTGTCAGGCAGTGTCTCAGGTCTGGGACAGAGCTGTGCAGAGGACATCGTCCTGCCTTCTGGGAGCCGACCTCCAGGGTAGCGGCAGGCACTGCACGTCTGTGTGGGCACCTGGCCTCGTCTGCGTGTGCCCCAATGGAAGGAGAAGGGGGCGCGATGTCTTGTTCATCCCGTATCCCCTGCCCCTAACTTGTGCCTCGTGCCTTGTGACTGTCCAATTCCTCATCTTGCAGGATGAGTTAACGTCAGGGCCCAGAAATGTCCCCTCTCCTTTCAGTATTGTCCCCGCCAGATGCCCGTGACCCGGGCCCAGGCCTGGGCCTGTCTGCCCAATTTCTCACCCCCCTCCCACCCTCTCCCTGCCTTCCACAGCTCCGGCCATGCTCTGCTGAGCTGGCGTCACCCCTGAGGTCAGGCCTGAGGACATTCTTAGCCCAGGGAGTTTTTTTCTGAAGAGTTGAGGGCTGAAAGTAGGCAGTGTCTTTGGAAGACATTGTTCTTGTTTCTTTTTAACCCCTCCACCCCAAGTTGTGAGACGGGACCAGCTCCCAGCCAGGAGGCCTGGCGTCTCCTGGTGCCCAGCCACCGCCCTGCAGATGGCAGTCTCCCCTCCGGGCCAGGCCAAGCTGTGCTGGAGGACAGCACACTTCCTGCACGGAGCTGAGGGCCTTCGAATGTCCGGCTCCCCTCCAAACACCTCTGTGTAGACCTGCTCTGATGGCCCTGCTCCAGGAGGGCAAGGGGGTGCTGAGGGCAGCTCCTGGATCATCCTGCGGAGAGAAGATGACACGCAGACTAGAGGGCAGACAGACATAAAGCTTGTCCTCCAACCTGGGGCTTAAAGCGTAAAAGGAGCTTTGCCGATAACTAGGTCAGCCCAGCAGGTGGGAAGCAGGACTGGCCGGCCCACCAGGCCATGAGGTGACCAAGGACAGAAGACAGTCTGGCCATCCACCTACTCCCAGCACTTCTTGGTGGAGCATTTAGAGAACACCGCAGGATGCGAGGCTGGCTTGTGACCTCCCCTTCCTGGAGGCAGTCTGACCCTCTCTCCAGGAGTTTCTGCCTTCTCCGGTGCCTGTGAGCCTGGGTATCTGTCCCCACACCTGACCTGGCTCTTGCACCCCCTCCCCGGCCCCAGGGCTCCAGACCCCTCACGCGTGCCCTGAGCTGGGTGACAAACGGACGTAGGTCTCCGAGAGACGGGACAGGAGCAGCTCGAGGCCCCAGTGCCAGGCCTGCAAGTGTCCATGGCCAGCAGCCCAGAGCAGCCTTCCTCTTCCCTCACCCTCCTGAAGCCCTGTCCCAGACACCTGGGTACCCCCCTCCACGGCAGTCCTGCCCCTCACAGACCTGCACGCCCACCCAGCTAGCCTCTTGTACCCCTCCCTGGCTTGGATCCTTTCAGCCTGGATCTTTCAAGGGCCTAGGCCTTTGTTTGCAAGCGTTTTTGGCTTTGTTTTTGGTCGTGAAATACACACTGAAATACTGTTGCTACTGTCTTCCCTGCCGTACACCCAGATCACCGGGGTCTGAAGGCTGGGTGCCCCGGGGTGGGGCAGAAGCCACCTCTCAGTCCTCCATCCCGGCCCAGGTTCAAGGTTCTTCTGCCACTTAACGTCTCCCAGCCTGCTCGGCTGCACAGGGCACACAAGCGTCATCCCAGAACCGGGCCGTGGCTGAGGTCCTGAAGCTCGCCCCCAAGGCCAGGCAGCAGCAGGAAGGTCCCGTACACCCACAGAGCTCAGTGCTGCGCTGACCAGGGGCTTCCTGGAACCACCCTGACTGGTGGCCTGAGGTCACACGGCCCACCGTGCCCTCCTTCCTGGCTGTCCGGTGGCTCTGCGACCACAGGGACACAATGACTCAAGTCAGGGGTCCGAGCCGCACCCCCCAGAGGCGTCACACAGTCTCACCAGTGCTGGGATTTGGGGCGGTAGGGAGTCCCCACAATCCTCGTGAGAGCTTGGGGGAGAAAATCTTGAGCCAGTTTTTTGAAGAACTGGGCAGGAAAAGAAGACTCTTTCCCCCAACTAGACAGATAGGCCCAGGTTGAACCTTCAGATCTGAGGGGGGCAGACAGCCTCTCTGGACACATCTCAACCCTCCTCTGCCACATACACAGGTCCCCACCTGCGCACATACATCCCAGCATCCACTTGCACTCTTCAGCAGGATGCTGATGTCCACAGGTACCCTCGTCTCTACTCACTCACATGCACGTAGAGCTGGCACACACACCTGGAACCTGAACATACAGCCACCCACAAGGGAACACCCAGCCTCTGCACGTAATCCCTCCATGGGCTTCTCCTGCCCCAGGAGCCGCAGAGCTGAGCATGGAGCCTGGAAACCTCTGTCCACTTCTGAGCTGCTTTTCAGTCTCCTCGGCCCCCTCAGCCGCAGCCTCCTGACCCATCAGAGGGGCTCGGCGACTGTGACAAAACTCCTCACTGTGGATGGAATGACAGGCATGCACATGAGCTCTGAGCCCTGCAAGGTTAAGGTTGCCAGCTCTGTCTGGGAGGCAGTAGAAACCCCCGAGTACCTGACATAGGGTTTTTTTCAAAAGCTCCTGAACCACGTGCAGAAGAATGAAATTGGACCCTCAAAAATCAACTCAAAATGGGATTAAAGACTCAAATGTAAGACCTGAAACCATTAACCTACTAGAAGAAAACAGGGGAAAAGCTTCGTGGCATTGTTCTGGGCCATGATTTTTGTATATGACACATTTGAAAAGTACAGGCAGCAAAAGCAAAAATAGACAAGTGGGATTGCATCAAACTAAAAAGCTTTGCACAGTAAAAGAAACCATCAACAGAGTGAAAAGGCAACCTATGGGATGGGAAAATATATTTGCAAACCATATATCTGATAAAGGGTTAATATCCAAAATCTCTAAGGCACTCACAACTCAATAGAAAAAAAAAAAAAAGAACCCAAAAAACAAACCAGAAATAATAATAACCCAATTAAAAAATGGGCAAAGAGACCTGAATAGACATCTCTTAAAAGAAAATGCCCAACGCTAGTGGACATTCAAATATCAGGGAAAGGCAAACCAAAACCATAATGAGACATTACCTCACACCTTACAATGGCTACTATTAAAAAGACAAAAGATAAGTGTTCTTGACGATGTGGGAAAAGGAAACCCTTACACACCGTTGCTGGGAATGTAAACTGGTGCAACCACTTTGGACAACAGTGTGGAAGTTCCTCAGAAAATTTAAAATAGAACTATTTTACGCTCCAGCAATCCCATTTCTGGGTGTATATCCAAAGGAAATGAAATCAGGATCTTGAAGAGATATTTGCACTCCCATGTTCACTGCAGCATTATTCACAATAGTCAAGATATGGAAACACCTAAGTGTCCGTCAACGGATGAATGGATGAAGGAAAATGTGGTATATATATTATTCAGCCTTAAAAAAGAAGGAAATCCTGCCCTTTGCAACAAGGTGGATGAACCTAGAGGACATTATGCTAAGGGACACAGAAAGACAAATACTGCCTGATTGCACTTATATGTGTAAATCTAAAAGTCAAACTCACAGAATCTGAGAGTAGAGTGGCTGCCAGGGGCTGGGGGAGAAAGAAATGGGAAGATGTTGGTCAAAGGGTACAAAGTTTTAATTATGCAAGAAGAATAAGTTCTGGGGATCTCATGTACAGGATGGTGAGTATTGGTAACAATACTGTATTGTACTTGAAATTTGCTGAGTGGGTAGTTCTTAAAGTGTTCTCACCACACAGACAAAATGGTAACTCTGTGAGGAGATGGAAATGGTAATCCAGCCACCACAGTGGCTTGATTGTGGTGGTCATTTTACAGTGTATATCAAATATCAAGTCGTACCCCTTAAATAGATACAATTTTTGTCAATCATACCTCAGTGAAACTGGGGAGGGAGGGTTAGCGGCTGAAGAAGCCAACTGCTTTCCCATAGGAACAAAATGCCGCTCTGATGGTTAAGGTCAGTAGGAGAGGTCCTGAGTCAGGGCCTTTCTGGAGCATCTCAGCACGGATCCGCCCGTCTGTCCAGAGTTCAAATTCCTGGGCGAGTTTATGACAGAGCAAATAGACCTTTCAGAGCTGTCGGGGCCAAGGGCAGCCCTTGGTGTTAGGACTCGGAACCCCTGGCCCCCGGCACCCCAAGCGCCACCGTGGTCATCTATGCGCCCGGCCCGCGCGGAGCCAGGCCGCGGAGACCCCTCGGGAGGAGGCGCCCCGGGCCGAACCCGGCGCAGGAGGGAGCCGCCCGGCCCGGCCCCGCCCCCAGCCCCCAGCCCCGCCCCCGCCGGCGGCCGGGTCGCTGGGCCGGGTCTTGGGGGCCGCGGCGCGCGCGGCGAGGGAGCGTGGCGGCTCCGCCCCCGCTCAGGGCGCTCCGGCAGCCTCGCGGCCGCCCTGTCGCGGCGGGATCCCCGGCCGCGCGGAGCCGGGAGGCTGGGTGCCATGGCCAGGGCCCCGCAGTCCCGGCGCCGCCCAGCGCCGCCCGGGAGCGTCCTGCGCGCCCTCCTGCGCTGCAACCTGCCGCCCGGCGCCCAGCGCGTGGTGGTCTTCGCCGTGCTGGCGCTGCTCGTGGTCATCAATGTCGTGCTGATACTCCTGCTGGCCTTCCGCTGACCGCCGGGGTGAGTGGCGCCGGTGTGGGCCCCTCCGCCGCTGCGCGTCTTTCCTGCCGCCCGGCTCCGGCTGTGGCCGCCGCAGCCCCCAGCTGCCTGAGGCGGGGCCCCGAGAGCCCCGCACCGCCCCACGAGGGGAGGCCTACCCCTCAAACCCGTGCGCTGGGGCCCGTCTGTGTGCGCGTCCCCCGGGGCACGGCCGGGTGGGTGACTCAGGGGCGCGGTGACACATGTGCCATGGGGTCCTTAGCGTCTGTCGTATGTGTGTGTGTGTGTGTGTGTGTGTGTGTGCACCGCCCCACGAGGGGAGGCCTACCCCTCAAACCCGTGCGCTGGGGCCCGTCTGTGTGCGCGTCCCCCGGGGCACGGCCGGGTGGGTGACTCAGGGGCGCGGTGACACATGTGCCATGGGGTCCTTAGCGTCTGTCGTATGTGTGTGTGTGTGTGTGTGTGTGTGTGTGTGTGTATGTGTGTGTGTGACTGAGGGTGCAGATGCAGCTGTGGCCGCGGCTGTCTGCTTGTTAGGGAACCTTGCACATGTGACCACCGTGTGAGCGGATCTGGAGATGCCTTTCTGTGCCGGTTGAGAGATGTCTGAGGATGAGTGGGCTCCTCTGCTTATGTTGCCTGCAGTTGCTTTTCCCACTTCAGGTGTTAGATAAATGGTCTCAGTCAGCGTGCCCCCCACTGCAGGCACGGCCGCCCCCCACCCAGCCCCTTGCAGGTGGCACCCCTGGGCTGCGTGCGCGGGGGCCCGTGGGATCTGCGTCGTGTTCCCAGACTTGTCGGCGTGGACTCCTCCACCAGCGTGCGTGTGTGAGACAGCTGGGAGGTGGGGCAGGGTGGGGAGGGTGATGGGTGGTCATCAGGGGGCGCTTTGAGGCTTTCCCAGCCCTGTCAAACTCTCAGAGGCACAAAAGGGGATCCAGCACCCTGTCCCTGGCTTGTCTTCGTCCTGAAATTGCCCCCCGCCGTCCAGGACAGTCCCCCACCTGCGTCCACATAAACACCCCATACCTCAGAGCCAGCATATGCTCCCCACTTCCAGGCCAGGAGGGAGCCCGGAACCCTCGCCCCTGGCCTGCCCAGCCTGAGTTTTGGCTTCAGTGCAGCTGCACCTCAGACAGAGTGCCAGGAAGGGCCTCTGTCCAGAAGCCCACCCAGCACCGGCCCTGGCAGCCTCTGGGCTGTCCTGAAAGTAGAATGCATCTCTGACCTCTTGGAGCTACATCTTGTCTTAGTGACATCACATAAATGGTTAACGTCATAGCTGTAACTCATCTGAGCACCTCCTATTTGTGGATCTACACGGGAGCTTGGTGACCCAGGTAGAGCACACTGTTACTCTGGGTTCTGATGGGGACCGAGGCACAGGGATATCAGGGGAGTTGCTCATGGCTGTGTATCTATCAAGTCCCCTGTGCCCAGCAAGTCGCTGGGACAAAGAAGTGACAAAGGTCACCCTTCCCTACCCCCTGCCATCAAGGGCTTCTAGGTGACTGGTCAGGATGGGTATGGGGGTTTGTCCATAAAGGTGTAAGGAATCCTGGTCTCTCTGGGAAGCCTGCCTCCTTGCCCCACACCTGGAGCCCTTCCCAAAGCTGAGCAGGAGACCACCTGCGGAGGACCCGTGCCTCTCCAGAAGGGCTGGCGGAATAAAGCTGGGGCAGGCAGGAGGCACTGGGCCATGCAAGCGGGGATTTTGCTCAGGGCTCATTTGAGGGAAGGTGGGGACAGGGGGTGATGCCTGACCTGATTAATATCATGCGGGACTAAGCTGGCAAGGGAACTGGTCAGAAGCTGGGCTGTGTGGGGTGTGTCTGCAGTGCTTCCTCCCTGCCTGGGCTCTAGCAGTGGGGACTAAATCCATGCTGTCCTGGTGACTAGCGCGTGCAGCTCGTGTGACCTGAGGATGGACGGCATCCACCTGCGATCTAGCAGATTGTTCTCAAGAGATCAGAGTGTAGCATCCCATTAGCCAGCCTGTGAATGTGCACCGGCAGGTGCGTGCTGGGGGACGTGCAGGAACGGGCAGTCTCAGGACACCCACTTCCCCAGGGTCAAAACTACAAAGCCTAATAAACCAGAAGTTTTGTTCCCTGCCAGATTCAAACCTCAGGTTATGAAAGCAGCTCCAGGGGTGAACCCACCCCAGTCTCCGTAACTCATCACTCGGAACATACAAACCTTCCCAAATAGTCTCCATCCTGATGGGCAAACTCACCCTTGGTCACTGTCCCTGTACGGGAATGTTCACCTGCAGCCACGTCCTCATTGGCTCAACTACACCACCTTTGAGCCACTCTGCTTCCTCTTGGTCTAGGGCCAGATCCTCTGAGGGCTGGATGGCAGCCTGCTTGTGCCCGTGTGCCGGCTGTGGGCCGCCCAGCCTGATGCCTGCTCCCGGGCTGCAGCTGGCCAGCTCTTCTCACATGGCCTCGCTGAATCCTCTGGCCTCATCCTGGCCGCACTGCAGCCCGGAGGTTTCTCCCTGCAGAAGAGGACAAGCCTGTAGTAGGTCTTCTAAGCTGGGATGAGTACAGTGGTTTCTTGAGGAGGCCTGCAGCCCCCAGGATTAGCCCAGTGCTTTCTTCCCAGGGTCCCTGGGTGGGCCACGGGAATCTGCAGCCGTTGAACAGCTGCTGCTGTGAGGATGGGTGTACACGTAAGCTGTGGATTATTCTGAAGAGTGGTTTCACTGGGGTTTGGAGCGGGTTTAAACCCAAGAAAACATGAAGAACCTCATGGTGGTTTGTGAACGTGCTTTCTCAGGCCCTCCCCTGGAGGAAGGGCCCAGCCTGAGTGGGCTCCAGTACCCAAGCACCCCCCCGCTTCTCACCCTGTCCCTTTGGGGTGCCGTGGAGACAAGTGACTGGAACTCAGGTGGAGACCCAGCCAGTCCTGCTGTGCCCCACCGTGGTTCCCATTTCGGTGGGAGGGTTACCATGCACACCACCCTGGGAGCACCCAGAGGAGGCCCCCCGCCGGGCAGCAGCTCAGAGGAGGAAACAGCACAGAGGCCCTGCCTGGTTATGCCCCAGGGCCTTGACTGCTCAGCCAAAGAGCCAGCCCAGGTCTGTGACCGTCAGAGCCAACACTTGGTCCCAGTAGAGAGGGGCACGAACCTCACCTCCTGGGCAGCGCCCAGCCCACTGCCCCTCCTGCCTGAAGCTCACGGAGCCACTCGTCCTTCACGGAGTAGACACCGAGCCCACGTTACGTGAGCAGGAAGGAGTCAGCCCAGTGCAAAACGGAGCTCTGAGGACAAGGGCTGCCTGGGAGGGGAGCATCCCTGCTAACGCGGTTTCTGATCATGTGGGAGAGAGGAACCACGGCAGTCATTTCCGGAGAGAGAAATTAATAGAGAGACTTGTTAGCCAGGTATAGAGTGGGTGACTCAGTCACTAAGTGCTCAGGAACAGCCCTGAGGTTTCCGTTACGGAGGTGGCAACTGCGAGATGTTCCTTCCTCTCTAGAGCTGGGCAATAAAGGAAATAGACTGGAATAATTAAAACTGAGAATTCTGTGAGCTGGAGGCCTAGAACTCTGAGGAGAGAGAGGCGCTGCTCAGCTGGTGCCGAGGGGGCCGAGACTGGCTCTGCAAGCGTTCGACCAACACTGCAGACCGGATCCAGCTGCTGCAGTGGCTGGGCACCAGCAGACCTGGGGAAGCGGTGTTTGCTGCTAATCAGGTGGTATACTGCAGGTCCACAAAAGCCACTAGGAAGGAGCAAGCCCCCTCCCTCTCCAGTTCTCAGGTCCCCTTCGACACCGCAGGGGGCAGCCGGCACAGCAGAGATGCAGCCGGCAGTGCCCCAGGCCGGCATCACGGAGCACAGCAGAGACACGGGGGCAGCTGAGAGGCAATAGTTTAATCACAGCCCAGCGGGGACGGGAGGAAGGTGTGCCCTGTGAGCAGGAGGGAGCGGCATGCTGGCCCTCAGGTTCTGTGGCTCCCCAGGATTCTAGCAATCAAGGATCAAGTTCACCGCCAGTCTAGACATGCCCTGGGCATAGCCCTGCCCCCCGAAGGGCGGCTGGCTCAGAGGGAGCCTCCGTCCGCCCCTCTGTACCACGAGTCAGGACCCCCCCTTCCCAGGGGCGGGGGGCAGAGGTCAGAAGCATCCTCACCCCCGTGACCCACCCCCCCTGGTTCTCTCCACAGCTCATCAGTGATGGCAGTGTGGTCTGTGCTGAAGCACTCTGGGACCATGTCACCATGGATGACCAGGAACTGGGCTTCAACGCCGGGGACGTCATCGAAGTAATGGATGCCACCAACAGAGAGTGGTGGTGGGGCCGGGTCGCTGACGGCGAGGGCTGGTTTCCAGCAAGCTTTGTGCGGGTACGGCACTGGCCCGAGCTTCTCCTAGCCCCGTAGAGAGGCAGCTGGCTCTGCTCAGCATTTGCACGCCTGAAACTGCTCTGGGGTCTGAGGTGCTGCGTGTGGACCTCCCACTCATAGCTGCGCTGGGATTGCAGGCTGGGGGCTGGGTGGGCGGGTGGGTGTCAGGAAGCCCAGCCTGGGAATCGAGACACAGCCTTCCTCCTGCGCCACCACCAACTCCAACCCTGCCCCTGCCCCTCCCTCCAGGAGTCCTCAGCGGCCAGAGAAGAACGGGTCAGAAATGTGGTCCCCTCTGGGCGCGGGGGGGTCTGCGTGTTAGGGTACAGCTGCCACAGCCAGCTGGGCTTCCCAGGCATCTCCAAAGCGCTGTGCAGACCATCTGCGCGGGGCATCTCAGTTCTAACTTTCACAACAGTCCTGGGATCTGGGAGCCATTGCTACGCCCGAGGAAACTGAGGCAGGGACAAGCTAAGTCTTTAACCCAAGAGATCACGGGAGCGAACCCAGACCTAAGGCAGCCTTTGATCTCCAGGGAAGGAATCCAGGCGCAGCCTCCAAACCAGGCGGAGGGCCGTGGGGAGGGGAGTGCTTCTCCTGCCCCAGACCTCCCGGGGGAACAGCGCCCTCTGCACCCGGAGCCTTTCCTAGTTACAGTCCCAGAGCTGGCAAGGCCACATCACCCGTCTGCTTGCTTCACAGCCCCTAGAGGGCCCAGTATGAGCAGGCGCTGGTTCAGAACCCCTGGAGTGAGCGTGTGCCCGGCTCCAAGCGCTAGGCCTCGCAGAGCCGAACGTAAGGGGGAGGACGGGGAGCGGGGCGCCTTCGGACCAGGCGTCCCCTGTCCCTGCGGGCATCGTGCGGGTGACGGAGGAGCTTCCTGCCCCTGCGGTCCTATGGGTACTCCGAGCCTCAGCTCCCCGCCGCCGCCGTGTGGGATGCAGGGCGCTGACCCCCGAGGCACGCTGACCGGCCGCGTTGCCTGCAGCTGCGGGTGAACCAGGACGAGCCCGCGGACGACGAGGCGCTGGGGACCGGGCACGGCGGGGCCGGGGACGGCGGGGCTGAGGCGCAGAGCAGCAAGGACCAGATGCGGACCAACGTCATCAACGAGATCCTCAGCACCGAGCGGGACTACATCAAGCACCTGCGCGACATCTGCGAGGTGAGGCTCGCGGGCTGGCGGGGCTGGGGACGGAGGGGACCCGGAGGTAAGCCTGACCGCCCGCGCCCCCAGGGCTACCTCAGGCAGTGTCGCAAGCGCGTGGACATGTTCAGCAAGGAGCAGCTGCGAACCATCTTCGGGAACATCGAGGACATCTACCGGTGCCAGAAGGCCTTCGTGAAGGCGCTGGAGCAGAAATTCAACCCGGAGCGGCCACACCTGAGCGAGCTGGGCGCCTGCTTCCTGGAACACGTGAGCAGCCCGCCCTGGGACCCCGCCCCCGAGGCCCTCACCGTGTGCAGTAGCCCCTGACCCCCCATCTCTGCTGGGGGCCCTGCCCTGCCCCACCATCCCTGGCCCTGACCGCTGTCACCCTTCCACTCTGTTTTAGAAGTGCCTCTGCTTCTGGGGGTCAGGGTGGGGTGAGGTGGGCAAACCAAGCTGGAGGAGGCTCCTTGGAAGCTTTGGCCCCGGAAAGGATCTGCTTGGGACAGAGGTGGGCTGGGCCGCCTGCTGAACACCCTAAGGGCTGTTCTAGCAAATTCTGGGATTCCTCTCACAGTGAGCACACTGGAATTGAGGTTGAATTAGTTCTTACTTCCACTCCAAATGCCAGTTGACATTTAGTCAAGGTTCACTGGACTCGTCTGGGCTAGGTGGACTCCTCCTTGTTTTTATCCCTCTCCTGTGGCAGTCATGTGGGGTTGAGCAGAGGATGCCTAGCTCAGCGCATCAAGGACAACCTGGGCTCCTTTCCGACTACTAGCAGTGGGGGGTTGGGGAGGCCCTTCCACCCCTCTCCAGTGGCAGGAGGAAAGCTGAGGGGGGTGACCTCAGGAGCAGGTGGTGGCTCTGGGTACCTGAGTGAGTGTGGGAATTTGGGTCCCAAATAATGCATCAGGCAGAGTTGTGACAGGGGAATGGGAAATAGGGCATGTCTAACAGGCACGCTATCAGCATTACCCAGTGGGACCATCACAGCAGGCTGCCAGGCCGCCAGCTGCCTCTACCCTCCTTTCCCACCTAAGTCCACGAAGTCCTAGGTCAGACCTAGGTCTCCCTCTGGCTCCAGGTAGGTGAAAGTTGCACACAAAAACAGGCACAGTGAGTCTCCCGTACAACACACACACAACGTGGATATATCTCTGTCACGTGGTGTTGAATAAAGTTTGACAGCGGCTCTCTTCAGATGTGAGGCCAGAGCTTTATGAGGAAGAAGCAAAACACTGGGCTGAGGAGGAAGACAGCCCGGGAGGCACAGCCGTCAGGACCTCTCTTAATCTCCCCCTCTCTCTCCTTTTGGGCCGTGATATCCCTTCCTTATTAGTATCATTGATTTCACCCAGAAACCTGGCATACTGTCAAAATATCTGCTGAGGGCCCTGCAGAGAAAGCTAGGTGGCGACGGGCACGCACATGCCTGAGTTTTCTGGGGTCTTTCACGTCCCTGGGCACGATTCTGCGTGGCTTGTGCCCAAAGACGTAGGTAGACAGAGCCTGGGCTCCCTGAGCTCCCTCCCGCCCCCTCCCCCTCCTCAACACTGCCCGTGGCCTGGGGGAACAGGAGGCAACCGTCCTCACCTCCAGCTGTGCCCACAGCAAGAGGATTTCCAGATCTACTCAGAGTACTGCAACAACCACCCCAACGCCTGCGTGGAGCTCTCACGCCTCGCCAAGCTCAGCAAGTACGTGTACTTCTTCGAGGCCTGCCGGCTGCTGCAGAAGATGATCGACATCTCCCTGGACGGCTTCCTGCTGACACCTGTGCAGAAGATCTGCAAGTACCCTCTGCAGCTGGCTGAGCTGCTCAAGTACACGCACCCCCAGCACAGGTAGGAGGGTGCTGGGGGAGGGTTGTTGAGGCTTATAGTGTGCTGGGCACTGCTGCGGGCACTGGGTTGACAGCACAGACCGAAACGTACAACAATCCCAGCCTTCATGAGCTGTCCTTGCAGTGAGGGACTGTGCTGAATAAAGTTGAATAGGATATTGAGTTCTGCTCTGTGCCTCGTTTATGGAGACGATGGGGGTATGCACTTGATGGGGTGGAGAAATGGCCCAAGGGCACAGCCCCAGAGGGAAACAGCTCCACGGGGGGGGGGGGGGGGGGCTCCAGGAAGCTCCCAGCCCTTCTCTGCTCTTGATCTCGTAAGCCCTTTTCCACCTCTGTTCTGCCCCAGGGATTTCAAGGACGTGGAAGCTGCCTTACATGCCATGAAGAATGTGGCCCAGCTCATCAACGAACGGAAACGGAGGCTTGAAAACATCGACAAGATCGCTCAGTGGCAGAGCTCCATAGAGGACTGGGAGGTGAGGGCCCAACGCCGCCAGAAAATACCGTGGGGCTTGGCCTTGGCTTTAAAACCATGCTTGCCTCTGAGAAATCTAGGAGGGCGCTGAAGCAGGGGGCCATGCTCCTGGGAGCCAGCAAACAGGAGCTAGTGTCAGGAGAGAGAGCTGGGCCTCTGCCGGGCCAGCCGGGCCCATGTCCGAGCCCCAGGCCTTGAGCGCTGCTCCCAGAGCAGGCCTGCTGGCCTCCTTCCTGGTGAAGAGCTCAGGGCACGTGTAAAATGCCACATGCTCCTCTCAGGGTGCAGCCAGCCAGCCTCCGGGGACAGGCTGGGCCCCCAAGTTCGAGTTAACTTCTGGGGCTCCCAACAGAAGGGGCCAGGCTTGCCACAGTGTGACCAGAGACGGATTGCCACCGGTCAGAGCCTCCTGGGTTCCGTTTTCCTGGCACACACAATCCCCTCACGTGGGCCAGTCTCGTCTTCTAAGGCAGCACGGAGGCCTGAACTAACGGCGACGGTGCTGTCCTGTTCTCTCCAACCCCGCCCACCAACCGTAAAATCTGTGAAAAAACAAGATTCCTAGGCCCCATCCTAGAAATACGGAATTAGACTCCCTGAGAGGGGGGCTGAGTGTTTGATTTGTGTTTTGTTTTGGGTGCCTAGCTTTTGCTTTCCTGATGGTTGGTTCTGAGGCCCAGCCCTGACCAAGGACCCTCACAAACTCACTTATCCCAAACTGAATGGCTGTCAACAACGCCTGGCTGTGGTTTGCATTTTCCTGGAGGAACCAGGCGCAGTAGGGCTTCATCTGAAAGTGTGAAGCCTGATGATAGGACTTCAGGTACTAAGTAACACTGAGCCAGAGGAAGACCTCCGAAACCCCTTTTAAAAGACGGGCCTCGGAAGTGACTTCCAGCCAGATCTAATTGTTCTCTAGAGCCGCACTGTCCAATCAAAGTACCGTGTGAGCCACATAGGGAATTTTATATGTGTTAGGAGCTATCTTAAAAATGAAAAAAAGAAACAGGTGAAACTAACTTTAATGATGTTTTGTTTAACTCAGTATATCCAAAATATCATTTCCACATGTAATCAACATATGAAATACCATTGGTGAAATAGTCACAGTCTTGATTTCATATTAAGTCTTCAAAATCGGTGTATCTTTTACCTAAATGACACCTTGATAGGGATTAGCCACATTGCAAATGCTCACGCCACTGACTGCTGTGGGGCCTCACTTAACGGAGATGACCAACTCGTAGGCCAAACGGCCTTCTGACTCCACCCCACTTCCCCGGGCTTCAAGAGCCACCCCTTCCTCTCTGGCCTGCTGCTTTCTGCAGACCCTGGCCCGACGGGGGCCGTGGGCAGGCAGGGCCAGTAAGGACCCCACCTACCGAGCCAGCAATAGAGGCAGGACGCCGAGCCCAGCAGAGCCTTGCTCTAAGCCCCAGGATGGGAGCACTCAGCTCACGGTTCCCCTTGGGTCCCCCAGGGAGAAGATCTCCTGGTCAGGAGCTCGGAACTCATCCACTCGGGGGAGCTGACTCGTGTCACACAGCCACAAGCCAAGAGCCAGCAAAGGATGTTTTTTCTCTTTGACCACCAGCTCATCTACTGTAAGAAGGTACCAGAGTCACTCTTCCCTGCTGGATGGACCTGTTCAGAGCAGGAATGGAGGGAGTGAGGTTGAGGGCTGGGAGCAGCTGCCCAGAGAAAATGAGACCCCCCCCCGCCCACGCACACACACACACGCGATTCCTCTCCCCGGGCCCCTGCTGCCCAGAGAAAATGAGACACATACACACACACACACACGCACACGCACACGCGCGCGCGCGCAATTCCTCTCCCCGGGCCCCTGCTGCCCGGAGAAAATGAGACACGCACGCACGCGCGCGCGGTAGGGGGCTGTCTACAGCATGAGCCTAGTGGCCCAGGGACCAGAGGGTGGCCCTCAGAGTCTGACCAGCGCGCAGTGCTGTTAAGAACGCCCTCCTTCCTGCTGAGCCCCTGCTCGCTTCTCAAGCCAGCTCTTCTCTTCCTGCAAACCTCAGCTTCCCCTTCCCAACCCTGGGGTCCTCTGTTCCAGCTGCCTCTAGGCCTCCTCTTTGCTGCTGGCTTCTACTCCCCTTTCAAAACATGGCACAAGTGGCCAGGCAGCCCTCCTGAGCGCTGGCTCTGGCCTGGCCTCGGTAGACTGCTGCTCTTCCCTGCTGCGCACTGTGGGCCCTGGCCTGCTGCCTGTCTCCATGGCTGCCTCCCCATGAGGCTGTGGGTGTTTAGAGACCCCCAGGCCAGCCAGTAACTTAACTAAAGGAGCGGCTCCTCCACCATGGGTTCAGCACGTGGTCATGGGCCGAGCCAGGCTCGCTGTCCCTCCTGAGATCACTTTCTGCTGGGGCGGTGGGTGCAGGTCACAGGGCAGAAGGTGAGGCAGGGCCTCGGATGTGGTCAGGAGGATGGTTCAGGCCGAGGGGCCGGGCAAGCAGGTGGGCCGGGGGCTCACGGCGTCTCCGGCAGGACCTTCTCCGCCGGGACGTACTCTACTACAAGGGCCGAGTGGACATGGATGGCCTGGAGGTGGCGGACCTGGAGGACGGGAAGGACAGGGAGCTGCACGTGAGCGTCAGGAACGCCTTCCGGCTGCGCCGCGGCCCCTCGGGGGAGAGCCACCTGCTGTGCGCCAAGAAGCCCGAGCAGAAACAGCGCTGGCTCAAGGCCTTCGCCAGCGAGCGTGAGCGGGTGCGGCTGGACCGGGAGACAGGTGCGAGGCCCGCCCGGCCCTCCGTGCCCCCGAGCGCCAGGGGGTCGGCATGGCCGTGAGACTGAGGCCAATCTCACACTGGCAGAACCTCGGGCTTTGGCGAGGCTCCGGGAGGCGTCGTGCTTTCGGCCCCAGGCGTGGGTCCCTGCCCCCCGCCACACACACGCACACACTCCATAGGGTGGGGAGTGGGAGGAGGGCGGGGCCTCCAGAAGCCTCCCCTGCCCCACGTGAGCACGGCATCTCCCCCCGGCATTCCCCTCCTGTCCCTGGGCCCCTGGCCATCACGCTGGGCGGTGACCAGGTCGGTCTTGATCTGGCAAAGGAGCCGCCTCCGCAGGGCCGAGGAAGGGCAGTAGGCACCAGCCACGTCGGTGGGCTGGGCAGGGTGAGCGACGGGGCAGGGCGACGAGGGAGGCCACCGCGAGGCGCACCAGAGCGCCCCCGCAGAGCACGTCCTCCGCCTGGGCGGCCGAGCCAGGCTGGTGGGGCAGGACGCTGAGCCCCCGAGTACCGGGGGCAGGGCCGGGTGCACAGAGGCTGCGCTGGTGCCGGGACAAGAGGACCGTGGCGGGGGGAGGACGGGGTGCGGGAGGGCAGCTGTGGCTCTCATTTGTGGCCCCTCCTCAGGCTTCTCCATTACCCAGCTACAGAGGAAGCAGGCCATGCTGAACGCCAGCCAGCAGCAGGCTGCCGGGAAGCCCAAAGGTAAGCAGGTGGTGGGCTCACCTCCACCCACGGCAGCCCGGCCCAGAGCAGGGTCAGCTGGGCCTGGGTCCTCAGAGGTGCCCACTGCCCTTTGCAGGTTTGTGTTCCCAAAGGTTGGTGGTGAGGGACCGCTGGTGAGGAAGCCTGCTTAGGGACACGGTGGATATTCCTGCTCTCCAGCCCCGCAGGCTCCCGGGAGCAGCACCGGTGCTGCCCGGTGCCAGCTTTTACTTCCCCAGGCGGGGCTGCTTCCTGGCAGCCGGCCTAGGCACCTCCTGGCAAGGAACTAACAGCCTATCCCTATAGAAACGTTCAACGCCCCCCCAAGAGCAGCTCCAGGCCTCACGCCTTCCCACGCCCCCTGGCCATGCCCCCTGCAGACCACGGAGGGCAGCCCAAGCCCTTGGGTGTGGTCAGCCCCAGGGGAGCCAGGGTGGGTGTCTGAGGCAGCCTGGGGACGGCCCGCTCCCCCCCGCCACAGGCTCTGCCCTGTGCCACTCGGCTCCCGACACACCTCCGACCCCTGCTCTCTTCCCCTGCCCAGCCCTCAGCCGGCCCTACTACCTGACACGCCAGAAGCACCCAGCCCTGCCCACCAGCCTGCCCCAGCAACAGGTCCTGGTGCTGGCAGAGCCCAAGCGGAAGCCGTCCACCTTCTGGCACAGCATCAGCCGGCTGGCGCCCTTCCGCAAGTGAGCCCACGCCCCGCCGATGGCTCCATCTGGACCTGCCCCGCCGGCGGGCCTCCAGCTTTTCCTCCCCGAGGCTCACCACATCCGGCCTTCCTCTGCCTGTTACGCAAACTGGAGGTGGGAGGTGCTCAGTGCCCCCATTCCCGGTTTCCTCCCCACTACTGGGGCGCTGGAGACGCTGGCTGGAGAGGCAGGCCCCCAGCACGTGAACCTCCCGCCACCCTCTGGGCCTGTGCGGGGCCTCCTGGGAGCCACAGCTCAGAACCACCCACCAGGCCAGCACGTGTGAGAACGCCGCTTTGGACCCTCTTCTCGGGACATATAATCATTCCCCCTGCTCCTGGTTTCTCTGGGCAGGAGACGTCTCTGCCTTCCGCCACCTGCGGAGCCAGGCTGTGTGCCCCTCTGCCCCACTGTTCTCCTTGCAGGCCCCCAGCTGGTGGACCAGGCAGCCTGCGTCCCTGGTGAGGGGAACCAGGAATTCTGCACACAAAAACATCTGGCCCAGAGCCCACCCGTCTTTGCTTCCCAGTCCCTCTCTAGACACTCCTGGCTGCTGGACACCCTCTCTTCACTTGTGATGTGTTTGTTTATAGTGGAAAGAAAACCATAGTCAGCTGAATACTTTACTTTGGTCAGGGTTTGTGACCAGTCCACCTGTAGCTGTGGGGTGATTCCAGAACCTGGTTCCAGTATTTTTTGTTCAGATTTTGTTTTTCTAACGGTAGAGAAAAAGAATTGTTAGTGACACAGAGAGATTGCCTTACCCTAAGTGAGCGTGAGAAGCCATAAGGACTGAATTCTGTGGCCCAGCACCCAGGACTGACCCACCCAGAGGCCGGTGGGCACGTGGGATGGAAGCCCACATCCCAGAGGAGGGCACCAGTGAGTGTGGCCGGGGCCTGGCTTGGGGCACGGAGCCGCCCCTGTGGCCCACGGGAATTCAGCAGCATGTACAGTCACTCTTGCACTATATACCTTCTCCAAGCCAGAAGCCACATTTAATTTCATAAAGAAACTTGTGAAAAATAACCTGGCTGCTGGCCCTTGTTTTCTGTTGGAGCCTGTGCATTTTCTCGTCCCCTCGCCACTTATCTGTTTCCACCCCAGGCCTTTCCTAAGACTAGAGGAATGAGCTAGGCCCCAGGGCTTTGGTGGACAGAGGCTCAGCGCTTCAGAGAGGCTCAGGGTAACTGGGAGCTGTCTCAGCACCTCCCTGCCTGGCTGCTGCCAGAGTCAGTCTGTTTCGCTGAAGTGAGTTTGGGGGACAGGCAGTCCGTAATCTTTCTGGGTCTCACCTTCCTCCCTGGTGAAATGGGGAAGGATGTGTCTTCCTCCCAGGAGGACCGAGGCCACAGGACCACAAGAGGAGGAACAAGGGTGGCTTCCCTCCCCTTCCCCACAACCTGCTACCTTCACACCCGTACACACTGCCCAGGTCACTGGGGCTGAGCCTGAAACCCCTGCATTTCCTAACTTAAGAGACACTACACCTTCCATCCAGGCCAAGCCACCTGGAGACAAAACCTATGGGAAAAAATCACAAAAATCACAATATGCAACACAAGTCAATCTTTATTGAAAACTGCAGTATTAATACATAACAATTCTGGTTACAATAAACGTGCTTTTAAGAATTTTAAATCTGAGCTCATCTACTCATCAGATTGCATAAAAAATTAAAATAGTATGAATTTACACATATGGAATTGGCTCAGGATGGGTGTTCCATTCCTGTGTATTGATTGACACCTTAAGTTCAATGCAGAGGTGAGGGGGGCCTTTGACACTGGAAGACAATGCTGACTTAAGTTTTAAAAAAGTACTGAGAATGGTCTAAAGAAAAAAAAACAGTATTCCAAAATCGTTTAAAAAAAACAAACAATTTCTTAGTAACAGTGGCTCCCTGGGGTCTCTCTTGAGTGGCCATCACAGTAACCCTGCCAGGAACACATGAGAGCTGGCCTCAGGTCCAGCCCAATTAGTCTACCGACCACTGGTCTGCACGAGGACCTACAGGAGACTCCAACAGGGCTCAGGAGGCCAAGACAAGACACTTGTCATCTCCAACACACCAATCCTGAGAGCACAGCATCCCCTGAAGCTCACTGCAGGCTCCCTGCACAGAGATGGCCAGCCTCTCCTCCGTCTCCCTGTCCCAAGTGACTTGACGTTTGATCCCAGGGATTCAAATAAGATTACCCCAGAGGTTTTCTGTTCAAGTGAATAGGGTGGGGAAAGAGACAAATCCTCTGAAACATGTAAGATCAACTCTGCAACTTCCTACCTGAAAAGATCAGACCCTCCTCTGCAGCGTGTCCTCTGCGGGCCCCTTTCAGAAAGCTCAGGTTGAGCAATAAACAGCTCAGGAGAAAAAAACACACCAACATGTGAAATGTGCTAGAGAGGAGAGTCACGCAGGCCACCCTTCCCCTATGCCAACCACTCCTCTCTAGAGGAGAGGAGTGGTCCTTAGAAAGCACCAAGAGAAGAACCAGAAGCTGCCCCCCACCTCAAGCCCCACACCCTTAAGCCTGTCCTTGCACGGCCAGAGGAAGTCAGGCAGGCATCCCGTCTAGGCAATGCCCAGGCTGGCAAGAACTGGGGTGTCCAGCCGTTAGCTGCCAGATAGGGAGAAGGTGGCCCAACTGGTCAGAGTAATACTGTTTCCAAATGTTTACAAAGGACAGGTGAAGAAGTGGGTTTCCTTAAAAAGCAGGCCCCAATACTGACGCATGTGGTGCCTGCCATCCTTTCTCCACCTGCTGGCAGGACAGCACTACCAGAGATGAGTACATGCCAAGCCCCAAGAATCTGTTTCCTCCTGTTTGAAGTGCCGATGCCAGCAGACGGAGCGAGGCGCTGCACGCCCAGCCTGGGAAGGGCAGGGCGCGTACTGACCAGGTGTCCAGCCCACAGCTCAGGACCACACTCGGCTCCTGTAAATACTGCATTTGCATAGCACTCAACAAACAGAGTCACATAATACAACTGGTAGGCCTAATAACCAAACCAATAAGAATGTTGAGAAAAGACTGAACACAAGAGACATAAAAGATTCTGGAAGCGCTTCTGTGCTTGTCACCATGAATGGCCCTGGCCTGGATGCTGGCCTCAGTTCTCAAAGGCAGCAAGATGATGGGACCATCACTCACTGTGAAACGTTGTCACCCGGCCCAGATCCAAACAAGATTTCCCTAAGCAGAGAAACATACCTTCTAAACCTTAGGGGAAGGCTGTAGAATAAAATTTTTTTAAAATATCCATGATGATACCTATGTTTATAGGAATTAGTTCCTTTACTTGCCTATCTCAACTTCTAAAATAACTGTAATTTAGCTGAAAGATTCTCAAATTAGGAATGTCACATATAAAAAATGCAAAATTTCTCTGAATGTTCTACTATTGTGCTTAGGATATCAAATTATGCAACTTTATAACAGAAGCTCTATTCCTTAGTTAATTTTACTGGAACTAAATGCTGCTAAAATTACAACATATGATAGTTTTGTTACTATTCATTATATCCAGATTCTCACCTGCTAGACAAGATCTACCTTCCATATTTGATAGCTGATGCCGATAGTTTCAAAATTGAAAAGATTTCCACACAGATGTATTCCATAATGCAGAAGTATTTGATGAAGTCTCCCAACTCAACTTCACAAAAGAGAAATAAGATTTTTTTAGAAATTACAGGGGGGGAAGTGTTCATAAAGCTGATGTAAATGGGGAGAAAACGAAACCCACTCTTTTCTTTCTCTTGAAAACACCATTTAATTCAGTGCTCGTGAAAACACTCACCCTGTGTGTGCCAAGTCTCAGGCAAGCTGGAAGAAACAGCCTATATAATTTCTCTTAACTTCCTCCTGAATTCAAATGAGTCCAACCCTTACAGGTAGTGGCGTGTGTGTGTCTGTGTGTGCGCTGGGACGTTTAAAAAGCAAATACTAAACTCTTATTTTCTCCTAACTTAGTACGCTAAACTGGGGAAACCAACTTCTCTGTTCAGCCCCTGGAACCATTAGAACATACTGATATTACAAACCGTCCACTATACAGATGGAATTACCAACGAAGAGTTGAAGAAGTGGACACAGTGTGCCTGGGGTAAACGGCTGCTACTCTCTCTCTCTCTCTCTCTCTCTCTCTCTCACACACACACACACACACACACACACACACACACACACACACGAATACACACATACAAAGGTGGGTTAAGTGCTCTTGAAGCAATTTAAAGTACTTATCAGTAAACACTATGTTACAGACATTAGAAATAAATCTTCTGTTTACAATGATCCATGCAAAAATATTCCTAAAACTCTTATAAAATAAAATGTGAAAAAGAAAATTATGAAGAGTACTTACTATAAAAAATAAGGTTACCAAAGGCTCAGGGGTCAGGTATCCCACTCACCGTCCGGGGCTGAAGGCCACCCCAGTGCCGGAGCCCTGACCAGCTGCCGGAGCCGTAAGGAGAGTAAGGTGCCCTCCCCACCTGAGGTCCACAGCACTTGGAACGACGAGGGGTGGAGCAGGGGCACCCCCGCCCCTGACAGACCGCTGAAAGGGAACAGCCCTCACCCCCCACCCCCTCTGACTTCATCTGAGGACAGACACACACACACACACAAACCCACTGATACAAGTTGGGCACATTTAGGCAAAAAAATCCTCTTGGTTTCTTATGTACAATATTCAGATTTTAAACACAAAATCCTTTTTGTAATAAGTTCCGGGAGGCAAACACTTTCTGACGCTGCCTGGCCCTTTGCTGTCCACACGTGCTTTGTGCTGAGTGTCCTCAGCCGCAAGAAGAGATGGCCAAAGGGGCTCACAGACAACAGGCGCCAGCCCTTCCCTCACACCCCCCCACAGCCATCTCCACGAGCGCCCTCCATATGGTCTCAAAGGACAAGTCCCCATCAAGTGCATGGGCCGAAACACAGCCACAGCCCTGCCTCTCTACAAGGAGCAATCAATATCCAATAAAGTTCTGTTCCCTTTTAAAAGTTCTTAATATACAACTTTCTTCATAACACACAGCTGAATGAAGTCTTTGCCCTTCTTTGTGGGAGGGAGAACAACAATGCCTACATATGTTTTCAGGTGACTCAGACATTTCCCCCGGGGGTGGGGGTGGGAAGGAATGGTTTTTCTAAGCTAAATAAAGGAGAGGCCAATACCTCCTCCAAGTGTGGCTGGTTCTCTTTCACACATCTTCCATCCCAGGAAAATAATTTTGCTCTACATAGGACTTTCCCATTAAACATATAGAAAACATCATCTCTATCTGTAAGAGATTTGTAATGAAAATTTAGATGGCAGAGAAAATTGCTTTGCTGATACATAAACCACCTTGTGTCCCTAACTGGATTCATGGTAATCCCTAAGGACGTCCACATCACACTGACCCCACAAGCCTAAATGGAGAGAAAGCCATTAACCTGGCTGCACCCCAAGCAGCGGTGGCCTCCCCACATTCTCCCCATCCCTGCAACTCTCTCCCAGTGCAGTCCGCACAAAAGGAACAGATGGCTGGAGACTAGAAGTCCACGTTTCCAACTGGCAACCCACGTCAACCCCAAAAGGCTGAAGAATCATCAAAGAGATTTCAGATGCTCTATGAAGAAATTCACTTTAACACTTATAACTTTAAGACTTTGCATACATTACAACAGTGCATTAGTGATACAAGTTGTAAAATACTTTTCCATTCCTTTGGATTTTGCATATGATGGTTCTGCATCAGTCACTGCAGGTAGATTGAGCAAGCTTTGTTTTTGTGTTTGTCTTTTTTAACATGCATTCAACTAGATATGATTCAGAACAGATTAACACTCCCTTTTTATCATTACAGTTAGCTAAAAAATTGCCTGGCAGCCCACCAAACAGGATTTGCTTTAAGACCAACCCACAGAGTCAGTTGGAGACTGAGGGTGCTGGGACCTGCTGGGCCGGCCGTAGTAGTGTTTAGCTAAGTGTCGAGAGCATTAAGAAGAAAGTCCTGGTTGGAGGCACAAGGCCTGCAGCACCAGCTGTGGAACCTCCATGATGTGACTGCACAGCTCCATCCGCAAACCTGGGGGGTGGGGAGAAAGACGGACACAGTCACACACAGCTCCTCTGGCACCACTGCTCAGAAAAGGAGGCATTCAACTGGAGGAGGAGGAGGAGATCCACTAGGACAAGAAAGGGCAGCGGCAAGAGAGGCAACTGTGCTGGTTCCCATGGACCCCAGTGACTTCAAGTGACAACTGGAGACCTACTTCCTGCAGGAGGTGGGCAGGAGACTAGAGCACAGCCCAGGTAAGGAACACAGTGCAGGGGGTGCACAGCAAGAACTCAATGGTTTCCTTCTTCTTTCCTCCGTAGAGTCCCAATAAGGACAAAAATTTAAACGCTGCATTGCCTATGGATCATCAGGTAGCATTTTTCTTGGCAGTGTTTAAACTGACACAGCTCTCCCGTTCTCCTCTTTAAAAAAAAATGCACTTTAGTCACAAGCTGGCCCCGGGCTTCACCAGTCACTTACGTTTGCAGGGTGATCACCACTGGGGGGGCACATAGCTGTAGGTGGGCGTTCCTGGGGCCCGATACGTGGGCACGGTGACGGGGTGGGGGGCGACAGGAGTCGGGGAGTGGGCAGTCAGCAAGGTACCTGGAAGGAAGAGCAGGCATCTCAGTGGAGGGCAGCGTCCCACCACTGCTCCCTCTTTACAGGGCAGCTCCCGCCCCACCCCCGTGGCAAGGCGGTAGGCAGGCAGACAGACGGGAAGAGGGGATGGCTTTGACCCACAATGCTCTCAGAACTCTTGATTATATACAAGTCAAAGCTGTATAAACACAGCAAGCTCGCATGGAGAGCATGTCTGCAGAAGCCTTTGGGCCTCCCCTCCATACAAGCATACCGAATTATTTTTGCAGATGAGGTGATAAAAAGAAAACAAATATATTATTCGGCCTTAAAAAGGAAGGAAATTAGTCACATGCCACAACACGGATGAACCGAGGACATTATGCTCAGTGAAATAAGCCTGTCGCAAAAAGACAAATTCCGCATGAGTTCACTTATATGAGGTCCCTAGAGGAGTCAAATGGATAGTGACAGAAAGGAGAATGGTGGTTGCCAGGGTCTGGGACAAGGGGAAGGGGGAGCTGTTTAATGGGTATAGAGCTTCAGTCCTCCAGGATGAGAAAGTTCTGGAGATGTGACACAACAGTGTGGTAACACCACTGACCTGTACACTTGGAAATGGTTATGGTGGTAATAAATAACTGGAAGAGAGGGAGGGAGGGACGCGGAGGGAGAGTCCCAACTACATGAGCTTCTGAGTACCTTAAGCTAAGCATGTTTTCCCTGTAACTGCAGAAAACTCAGCTGTGTCCATTTATGGACAAGCACCACCTCAAACCTAACAGCCTCACCTGGCAGCCCTTCTCTCCTCCTCCTTCCTGCCCGCACCCACACCAGGGCCTGCCATCCCCTCCCTCTATGTGCCTCAAACACACAGTTTCTATCTGTGCCAGACTCTCCTCTGCCTTCACGGGTAAGTATGGGAAAACCAAATAAAATAGAGACCCTAAGCAGAAACACCCATGGTATCCTGAAACGCCGTTCTCTCCTGACACATTTTCCTTATGCTAAAGCCTAGGAAAACGAAGAGGGAACAATATATATATATATATTTTTTAAAGACCCAGCCATGGGCAACCAAATGCATTGTGTGTGCCTGGCCCCTCACCACAGACGATTCACATGCCCATAGGAGGTAACCTAATCCCTAGACAGTCAGTCAGTCAAGCCCTCAAACACTCCAAGGTTCCATGGAGACTGGCCCATTCCTGCCACGGGTCTCTTCTCTCTGTGGTTTATTTTCCAGACCTAGGGGAAGTCTTGGGAAATAAAGTCAATGTACACCAAAGGATTGCTACAGGCAGCTGTTATCTGTATGAACACAAGACCGGCTTCCCTAGATTCAGGAAAACATCCCCATTCAGACAAGCTGGCCTGCACTGGTATCCCACACTAAAGGGAAGGATCAAGAGGGCCAGCCGCCCAGATCACAAAGTATCCCTCTCTGCCCAAGGGTTATGTGCTCACCATAGGAATCTGGTCACTCCTTGTCCCTACAGCCAAGTGACTCAGCTCACCAAAAAAAAGTGGCCCCATCAAATTTGGAGAGGGCTACTCAGTCATGGTCTATGGAAAAGGTACTTGGTTCATGGTTCTAAACCCCACACTCCAGTCTCAACTGAAAGGAGAAGGAGGAGAAAGGAGGGGAGGTAAAGAAAAACATAACATGCCATTTCTTCCCCAAAGATCAGGTGTCCTTCCACACAACTCTCGCCATGAAGTCAAAGACAAGGGTCAGAGTACCGGTGAGCTCTCCCTCCCCCCAGCCCTCATGCCGTCATGGAGCAGGCGGCCCAGGGCCCAGGACTCACCCGCTGACATGGCCATAGTGGTCCCTGCCACCATGCCCATGGTGACGCCGTTGCCTCTAGGCGGAGGGAGGGCAGCAGGGTACACCGTCGCCGGCATGCCGTTGGGCTGCACCACTGTGGTGTGGTGGATGACGTGAGGGGGTGCTGCATACAGGGGCTGGGGGTAGTATGTGCCTTGCTGGGGAAAGAAGAGAGACGAGGGCCACAGGGTCCCACACCCGGGGGGTCAGAGCCCTGAGGAACCGGCCCTTCCCACACGCACAGTGCCCAGGAGACCCCGTAAGACACCCACAGCGTGCCCCAGGCCTACCTGTGCGTACGGGCTCTGCTGGGGGTAGGCACTTCGCACGGGGTACACAGCGGTCTGGTAGGGGCTGGGGGAGGAGGAGTACGGTGGCACCGCCCCGCTGGTGGGGGAACAGGACACTTTGTAAGGTGTGCCAGGAGTGTAACCTGAAACAAAGAAGCCCAAAGCCTTAATTCAAACCCACACTCGGCCAGATACAGGGGACGGACCAAGTGTGCAAGGAACGAGGCAGCGTGCCAGCCCGAACCACAGTCATATCTGACCCCTCCACTGAGATCTGGCTTCACTGCTTAGACTTTATGTGCAAGTATTTTTTTTGGGGGGGGGCGGGGGAGGAGAAAGTTCTACTGAGTGCATACTTACATAGGAACAGGAAAGAAACACCGGTCTTGTCGGAATTTAAATTAGCACGCCCTTGCTGGGGCACAATTTGGCATTAAAAGTATGTATGTCTTCTAACCCCACCATTCTACTTCTAGAAATTTGTTTTAAAGAAATAAGCATGGCACTTAAAAAGATGCTCAACATAGCTCGTCATCAGGGAAATGCAAATCAAAACCACAGTGAGGTATCTACTGCCTCACACCTGTGAGCATGGCTATGAATAAAAGGAACACAAATAACAAATGTCGGTGAAGCTGTGGAGGAAAGGGAATCCTCGTACGCTGTTGGTAAGAACACAAATTGGTGTAGCCACTATGGAAAACAGTATGGAAGTTTCTCAAAAAACTAAAATTAGAACTACCACATGACTCAGCAATTCCACTCCAGGGTATTGATCCCAAGAAAATGAAAACACTAATTTGAAAAGATACATGCATCCCAATGTTCATAGCAGAATTATTTACAACTGTCAAGATATGAAAGCAACCTAAGTGTCCATCAACAGATAAAGATGATGTGGGAAACACACATACATATGGGCGTGCATGGGAATGTTACTCAACCATAAAAAAAGAAGGAAATTTTGTCATTTGCAACATGGATGGACTTGGAGGGTATTATGCTAAATGAAATAAATGAGAAAGAGACAAATACTGTATGATATCACTTATATGTAGAATCTAAAAAATACAACAGACTAGTGAATATAACAAAAAAGCAGCAGACTCACAGATACAAAGAACAAACCAGCGGTTCACTGGAGAGGGAAGGGAGGAGGGGGGCAACACAGGGGTACGGGATTCAGAGGTACAAACTACTAGGACACACACAGGGAATATAGCCAATATTTACAGTAACTATAAATGGAGTAGAACCTTTAAAAATTGTGCATCACTGTATTGTACACTGGTAACTTATACTGTACATCAACTATACTTCAATTAAAAAAGAAATAAGCATGGATTTGAACAAAGGCTGAACTGTAAGCATGCTCATCACAGTGTTGTTAATTACAGCAAAAACAAAAGGAAAAACTTGTCAAACACCAGGGTTATGCTAAAAAGACTTCTGGGTCTAAGGTACAGCAGGCTGAACACATACTTCTGCCTTTGTCCCCACCCAAAATGACAATAAAGCAGATTAATAAATAAAAAGACACAAAGCCACACAGATCAAGAAGAGAAGACATTTTAGAACCTAATAATTTTGGAATCTTTTAAAAAGTACAAGTGGAAAATAATTTAGCAGACTCAAAAGAGCTGTACTCTCAGCCAGCAGTGAAGAGGGTCAAGAAGCAGCCTGACACCTGGAAAGACCCTTCCCCTAGACCTAGAAGCTGTCAGCACGTGTTGCCAGGAAGTGGTGAAGGACCATGACCTGGAAGAGTGATTCAGAGTCTAACTGGTAAGCAGTAAGATGCCGGGCTCCCCCTCCTGACTCCCCATTCCAACGGAGGAGTTTTTCTCCAGGGAAGTTAAGAGAGGGTCTCTGAATTGCCACGTTCCTAGTCCACTGATTTATACAGACTAAACCACCAGCAAACTGTGGTACAACCATACAACAAAATACTACTACTCAGCAACCAAAAGGATAGAACAGCTGATACACATAACATGGGATAAATCTCAAAAAAAAAAAGAAAAATACAATATGCAAAAGAAGTCAGACACAGTAACACATGATATGAAACTCTAGGAAAGACCAACATAATCTAGAGACAGAAAACCAATTAGTGGTGCCCAGGGGCCAGAGGGCATGAGGGCATCTTTCACAGGAATGAAGTCACTTGACTGTTTGTGGTGTCACACATCTGTATACATGTCTAAACACACCAAACTGTGCACTTATAAAGGATGGCTTAAACGCAAATTATACCTCAATAAAACTGCTTTCTAAAAAGTCTCATTTCTCATTCACTAGAACGGCTGACATGGCAGAGCGCTCACACGAGTTCCATGGAACAATACAACTTCTCATAAAGCTACAAATATACTTCCCATAGGGCCCAACAATTCACTCATAGATACTTTCCCTAGAAGAATGAAAACATACTTCCACAATAGGACTTGTAAAAAATGTCCACCAATCTTACTCAGAATAGCCAAAAGATGGGAAATAATCCAAATGTTTATCAATAGGAAAATGGGTAAATTATGATACATCCATATAAACACTACTCAGTACCAAAAGGCAAAAGCATGAATGAATCTCAAACCATGCTGACCTTTTAAAAGACACCAGACACAGAGCACACACTGCATGATCTCATTTTCAACACTTAAGTAAACCTAGCTATGGTGACAGAAGTCGGGGGGAGCAGGAGGGGTGTATGATTTGGAGAGGGCGAAAGAAAAGCCTAGGATGATAAAAGTGCTCAGTATTTTGTTTTGGGTGGTGGTTACGCGAGTATGACAATTGTCAAAATCCATCCAAATGGGGCTTCCCTGGTGGCGCAGTGGTTGAGAGTCCGCCTGCCAATGCAGGGGACGCGGGTTCGTGCCCCGGTCCAGGAAGATCCCACGTGCCATGGAGCGGCTGGGCCCGTGAGCCATGGACGCTGAGCCTGCGCGTCCAGAGCCTGTGCTCCGCAACGGGAGAGGCCACCACAGTGAGAGGCCCGCGTACCGCAAAAAAAAAAAAAAAAAAAAAAAAAAAATCCATCCAAATGAACATTTAATATGTGGGTGATTTGCATAAATTATATCTCAAACTTAAAAATGAGCTGAGTATTAAAAAAATTAAAGTTTAAAAAATTTAAACCACTTTATTGAACTGTGTTTAGCGGAGTACTTTTATATTTTAATTTAAAAGAGAAAAAAAAGAATGAATGACTTCCAGGATATACACTAGTTTTTTTTTTAACATCTTTATTGGAATATAATTGCTTTACAATGGTGTGTTAGTTTCTGCTTTATAACAAAGTGAATCAGCTATATGTATACATATATCCCCATATCCCCTCCCTCTTGCGTCTCCCTCCCACCCCTCTAGGTGGTCACAAATCACGGAGCTGATCTCCCTGTGCTATGCGGCTGCTTCCCACTAGCTATCTATTTTA
>NC_041215.1:37788233-37865202 GCF_002837175.3 Physeter macrocephalus | reverse complement strand
ATATGCCCAGTAGTGGGATTCCTGGGTCATATGGTAGTTCTATTTGTAGTTTTTTAAGGAACCTCCATACTGTTCTCCACAGTGGCTGTATCAATTTACATTCCCACCAACAGATACACCAGTTTTAAATTATCCTTTTTTTTGAAACACAAGTCTCCCTTTCCTCCAAGGGGCCAAGTCAGTCCTGGAGACCCATTGAGAACCGTCATGCACTTGGTGTGCCTGGGTTCACTAAGACCTTAAATGCCATGTTTCTCATTTATTCCCCAGACTGCCCCTCATGGTGTTCATGATGAAGATGCTGGTAAAGGTGCTAACGCCCCAAAGTCACACACAGCAGAGCAGGTGCTCAGACAAACACAGATCCAGCTGCACTGAGCAATGACTCCTTTGCCCAAACCAGGTAATTCCCAAGCTCAGCTCGTATGTTTTAAGGAGAAAAGACCCTCACAGGTTTCCCTATTTCTGTGTTTTAGAAAAAAAATTTTGTATTGAAGTATACTTGATTTGCAATATTGTGTTAGTTTCAGGTAGACAGCAAAGTGATTCAATTATACACACACACACACACACACACACACACACACACACACACACACACGGGTTATTTTCATATTCTTTTCCATTATAGGTTATTCTAAGATATTGAATATAGTTCCCTGTGCTATACGGTAAATTCTTATTACTTCTCTATTTTATGTATCTATTTGTATCTGTTAATCCCATACTCCTAATTTATCCCTCCCCTCTCCCTTTCCCCTTTGATAGACTAAAGTTTGTTTTCTATGTCTGTGAGTCTGTTTCTCTGTGAGTCTGTTTCTGCTTTGTATATAGATTTATTTGTATTATTTTTTAGATTCCACATATAAGTGACATCATATATTTGCCTTTCTCTGTCTGACTTACTTCACTTAGTATAATATTCTCTAGGTCCATCCACATTCCTTCAAATGGTAATTATTTCATTCTTTTTTATGGCTGAGTAACATTCCAACACACACACACACATATACCATGCCTTTTTAAACCAACCATCTGTTGATGGGCACTTGGGCTGTTTCCATGTCTTGGCTATCGTAAATAGTGCTGCTATGAACACTGGGTAGCTTTTCGAATACTAGTTTTTATCTTTTCCGGATATATGATCAGGACTGGGATTGCAGGATTATATGGTAGCTCTATTTTTAGTTTTTGTTTTACTTACTTATTTATTTATTGGCCACCTAGCGCAGCTTGTGGGATCTTAATTCTCTGACCAGGGACTGAACCCAGGGCCCCAGCAGTGAAAGCGCCGAGTCTTAAACACTGGACTGCCAGGGAATTCCCTATTTTTAGTTTTTTAAGGAACTGCCATACTGTTTTTCATAGTGGCTGCACAAATTTACATTCCCACCAGGTTTCCCTATATTATTTTGAAATTCATTAACTATTATGTAAGTAAAAACAATGCCAAAATTTGAAGACACCAAATTTCAATACCAGTTTGGGGCTGAAAGAGAGTAGAATAAAGAGTCTCAGGATTTGGAAAAGCAACGTTAACGACAAGAGCAGTTAAGTCCCTCTCTCTAGCTGCTCATCTTCTAGTCTTTAAGAGGGACAGAAAAGGAAAGTGATGGTTTCACAGGCTTCACAAGTATATACATGTTAAAACCCATCAAATTGAAGCTTTAAATACGTGTACTTAATTGTACACCAATTATACCACAATAAGGTGGCAAAACATTTTCTTTAATTACAAAGAAAAAGGTAATTATGAAAGCCACTAATTTCTAACCCTGCACTGACACTCCCAGGAGACGGCTCAGTAATAGCTCCTAATTCCCCATAAATGACTGACTACATCAGAGGAGGAAATGAGGCACTGGTGCCTGGACACATTTGTGTGCCTGGACACACTCGTGACCAGTCACGGTGATGGAAGCACTGCACCAGGGCAGAGTGCTGCCAACTGCCAGAGTGCATCACCAACATCACACGCCATGCCTGGGGCCAACAGGGCTTGTCAAAAGGTCCGGCCCTCTTGACAAGGTGCTGACTCCAGGGGAAAACCACAAGGAAAGAGACCACCAAAACAGCAGCACTGACACAGTCCTGGCTGGAAAAGCAGGAGCAGGTCGTCTCAGAAACAGAAGCTTGTGGATGAAGGCAAAGTATGTCTGGACAGCTCCCTCCTCCGCGAGCTGCCCTCTCCTTCCCACTTCTCACAGCCCTGCAGCAGCGGTATCGCTGAGTTAACTCACAGGAGAATACTGCTGAACGTGGTCCCACCAGCCTGCATTAAGAGAGCCTCACAGGAGTCACTAAGCTCACATCTGACCAAAAGGATATCAGGTTTTCATAAAAATGTCGGAAAATCAAAATATTCACAGAATTAGCATGTTTTGAGAACAAGTTCTAGACTTCAAACTTGAAAATCACATTCAGAATTTCTGGTGCTAGCCAGTTTTCATTGGTTAAAAAGAACCGACAAGGCCCCCCCTTTCTTCACTGTACAATTAAAAAACATCCATGACATAGATGAAACAACTGGAAATATAAATACTGATTGTAGTATTGATAGTATTAATTATCGTTATTTTTTAGGTGTGATGATATATATTTTAAAATTCATCTTTCAAAGATAATACTGAAAAACCGATGAATGTGATGTCTGAGATTGGTTTCAAAATAATATAGGGGAAAGTGACAGGAGTACAGATGGAAAAGATCAACTATAAGCTATTAACTGCTAAGTCTAGGGAATGGGCAGGTAGACCCTGTACTGTGTACTTGTGTATACTTGTAACTGCTGAGGCTAGGGTGTGGGTAAGTGGCCATCATCCTGCTGTGTACTTATGTATCTTTGTATTTCAAATTTTTCATAATAAAAAGTCTTTCAAAGTGTTTTATAAAGGTTAGGTAGATTTATGGATTCAAAGAGACAAGAGACATAACAAACTCAACTTTATAAAAAATTCAACATGTAAATTTTGAATAGATCCTATTTCCAAACCTTTTTTTAAAGTTTTTGGGACAAATGGGCAAATTTAAATATGAACTATAAAATAAAATGAGAGAATTACTGCTTCTAAGTATGATAACGGTATCACGGTCATGCAGAAGAGCATCCTCATTGTGTTACGCTGAGGGTCAAGCTGAAGCCCACAGGACAAGAGCCAAAGGCTATAACTCTGAATTCCTTCAAGAAAAAACCAAAAACAAACAACAAAACGTACACACACACTCATCTTTATATGGTAGATAAAGCACATATGGCAAAATGATAACTGATGAATCTCGGTGCTGGATAGTATGGACATTCACTACACTGTTCTATAAATTTTTCTGTATATCTGAAAATGTTTTGTAGTAAATAAGGTGAAAAAATTATAATGCCTTCAGATGGTGACACACAACTGAGAGAGGAGCTAAGAAAGCCTCCCAGGAAACAACAGTCATGCAGGAGCTAAAGGGACAAGGAAGGAAGCGGGCAGAGGTCCCCTGCTACCTTCAGCAACCTGATCTGAAAGATAACCTGGCAGCTAGGTACTAGCTGGAAGGGCAAATAAAGGTAAAATATGCCAATGTTCAATACATACAGCCAACCCTCTATAGAAAGTCATGGTTCTATAGGATAAAGTGATTCAAAAAAGAATGAGAAGAGAAAGGAGAACCTGTCTGAGGAAGTGAAAACACACAAGCAATGCATTCATGACCTGAATGAAAAACTGGGAGAAGATAGAGTCTCTAAAAAAGCCATCAATATTCCTAATAAGAAAGTCCATGACAATTTTGTCACTCTTCAAACTGCAGAAAGAGCCTGGAGCTTGGACTGAAGAGAAGCTGGAAGCTGTCCACCGGAATAAGCTGCTAAGGACACGGTATGAAAGCAAAGTTAGGAAGATCTAAGCATACGCCTCTCCAGAGAGAGGCCCTCTGATTCAGAAGCACTCTTCTGGCCCACCACATCCACTGAAAAAAAGGTAAAGTCCCTTATTTACCACAGTCAACAATAGGCCAACCTACGATGTCGAGCTTTTCTTTTAAGGGAGGCTAGAGGCCTACTGTTGCAGAAACCCATCCAGCAGGCCTGAGGTCTCTTAATCATCTGAGATATCTTTTTTATAACACCTGCCTCACATGTACACTTTACTGAAGATAAAGAGATGACTCCAAGAAGCTACCATGTGTATGCGTTTGTCAGAATACAATGAATGGTATATTTAAAATGTCAGCATTTCATATATGTAAATTTCACCTAAAAACAAAACCTAAAAGAACTGTAAACAAATATTAACAATATGGCCACTGAAGTAGATGGGGAAAAGCATCCTGACATCCACAACTTACTTCAAAACACATGAAAAAACAAGATGGACTGAAGGATGGATGGAGTAAAATGTTTAATTTTAAAAGTTGATTTTAGGGACTTCCCCGGTGGTCCAGTGGCAAAGAATCCGCCTTCCAATGCAGGGGACGTGGGTTTGATCCCTGGTTGGAGAACAAAGATCCCACATACTGCGGGGCAACTAAGCCCGCGTGCCACAACTACTGAGCTCGTGTGCCTCAATGAGAGAGCCTGCGTGCCTCAAACTACAGAGCCCATGCACCCTGGAGCCTGCATGCCACAACTAGAGAGAAGCCCACGCACCACAACTAGGGAGAAGCCCGCACGCCACAACAAAGAGCCCACACACAACTAAGATCCTACGCAGCCAAGAAACTAAAGAAAATAAAATTTTTTTAAAGTTGATTTTTAAAAGTTTAATTATAGAATCTTGGCAGTCCATATGTAGATGCTCACTGTGAATTTTTTTCAGCTTCTCTGTATGTTGGAAAAATAGTCACCCAATATTTCTACTAATTATAGTAACAATTTTTAATATATATTATCTTACTGCTTATTCTTGCAACTGTGAGCTATGTCCTGAACTCTTGAGAAAATTGATTTTGGTTTTTTGTATGGGCATGAATATTACATCACTTTCTATCCAACACTGAAGACAAATCAATTTCAAGGAAAGCAAACATGTCTCCCAGTCAATTAAAAACCACGTGTGTATAGGCACTTTCCTTTTTGTTTTATGTAACACCAGATCCACTGTCTCACACCAGAGGACCTCAGGAGTCTTACAAACTTAAAATTTAAAAATACATAAATAAATACACATATATCTCATAGTATCCAAAATAGACACTTTGTGAAATAATATTTAGATCTGCCAACCATTCACAATGCAAAACCAAACACACTCATTGCTTGGTCTTTCAAAAACACTAACAGCTTTCCAGATGCTCCTTCCCTAAAGACCACTCATAAGGGTGCCACACAGACAACACACTGGTCGCAGCCTTCTTCCTCCTCACTCTCAGCAAACATGCATCACCGCAGGCTGACCTCCTCTCTGGGCAGAACTCACGCACAGGGCCACTGCTCTCAGACTGCTGTGAGGGGCCAGAAGCTTTTTACATCGGAACAGATCATTTTTCCCCAAAAGTACCGCATACCACACAAATTTCATATAATAACTTTCTGAGTATAAGACATTTATTTAGAAAATTTGGAAATTCAGAAACATATAGTATATGTGAGGAGGAACGACCTGAACCAAACACAGCATCACGAAATTTCAGAACCTGGAGACAGAACTACTACAGAGCACCAAAGAGAAGCCCAGCTCAGTCAACCAAGCATCAGAAAGGTACCGGCATCTCAGCAGCAACAACAAAACTGGCAAACAGTTCAGCAACGTCCTCAAAATTCTGAGGGAAATAACTGCTAGCCTAAAATTCTATATCCAGACAGACTAACAATGAAGTGTGAGTGCAGAATAAAATGTTTTCCGACATGAAAAATATCTCAAAACTGTGACTCTCCCATATTCTCCTGGGAGATTACTGAAAAAGATCCTCCACTAAAACCAAAGAGTAAACTAAGAAAGTAGACAGCGAATCAAGTGGAAGGGAAGAGGAGAGAACTCCCTGGGATGATGGAGGAGAACGACCCAGTGTAAGGCCCAGAGGACAAGCAGCCCAGGCCACAGTAGGAGAGAGGGTTTCAAAAAGACACCACCAAGAAAAGAAAACACAAACACCTTATGTGGCCTAAAAGGTTGAGAAGAGACCCCATACCTGGGGGGAAGTTGAGGGTTTAATTAACTTTGTGGTTACAGAAATCTAATAAAGGACACTAGGTCCAGGGAAGAAAAACTAACTGCAGAAGAAAACAGCCACTCGTTCACAGCAGTGAGCAATGTTCACAGGGTCACAGCTAACAGGGGTAGGAAGGAAAATTAGGAATCTTTAAACTATGTGAATGTAAACCTTTAACTTAAGTGCGAGAGAGAAACAGAGGCCATGACCCCACAACCTGTTAACACACTAATGCTCTTCTCTCCTGTGTGGCCGCCATACGTGAAACTTTTACACAAACCTGGGATCTTACTTCATGGACATAATTCTGAGCTTAAAAAGAAAGAAAGAGGCATATCGTAAAGCATTTCCACTTACTAAACATCCCTCATAAACAAGTAATAAGACCAGTTAAACAATGAAATAAACCAACAGTTTAATCAAACCATTACTTTACTAGATATATCTGCACATATACATAAATATTTGCATAACTGATTACTCTCATTTTTAAGCTTCTTTCTATTATATTGCCAAACTGTCCTCCAAAAATGTTTCCCCAATTTATCCGCCATCCAGTCATGCATGGCAGCAACCACAGAAGCCTTTCTATCACTCTTAGCAACGTTTTCATCTTTTAAAAATATGTGCCAATGTAATATCTAAATCACCTCTTACACAGAGCTTACTACAAAGAACTGAATGTTTTCTTGATGATTTCAGATGATCAATGCAAATATTAGTTACAGATACTCCTGGCTGTAAATGGGAATAGAACAGAAGCCTGAATGCGCATCCTTGGTGCCTTGGGAGCTTGATAGCGTGCTTGCAGCTAGAATCCTCAAATAACACAGCTGAGGAGATATAATGATTCATTAAACAAAATGCCAAAAATGAAACGTCTTTCCCAGGAGTGACAGATTCAGGATTTGAGCCACATCTTGCTAATGCTACAGCCCAAACTCGTTCCAATATATTGTTCTGATTCCAAAAAAGACAGCCCTCTCTGGTTGCACATGTACTCAGCCTACTAGGCTTGTTCATGAGGATAAAATGAATACCACCTCCATTTCCAGATTCTGAGTAATGGAATCTTTCAGCCAAAGACATGACATCTCCTCACAGGGTTCTCTAAAACCTCCCTATGTCACACTTGTAAGAGCTAAGAAATAAGCAGTGTCAGGGCTGTAAAAGTGCTTCAAAAGCCACATACACAACCCCTATACTATACATCAGCTTTGTCTGAAAATCTGGTGGTGAGAGAACCAGAACATTGAGAAAGCAGCAGACATGGAGAAAAATTTTGTTTAATTTTTCTATAGTGACAATTTTGGCTTACTCATCACAAAAGAAAAAAAGCCCACTGAAAAAGGAAATTTAAAAATTCAAGCTATGAAAATGCTGAGGATCCCAGAAAAAGAAGGGAGCACAGCTGTAGCCTAGACTCAGATCAGGTGGCTGCAAGCACTTGCGTGACACCGGCAGGACCTTCCAAGTGCCTTTTATCTTTTTCATTCGCAAATTTCACATACATCTTTATTCCCAGCTTCTCCTAAAAATCTGAAGATCTGGCAATGCTGGGCCAGCAGTGTGGGAGCCGACAACTATCCAGCACCCATCAGTGGACACCCCTTTCAACAAGGCAGGCCCTCTTGGCAGCCACCATTCCCACCAAGACCACTACTCCCACCTGCCCGCCCCAGCGTCTGGGTTAGAGGAACAGCTTGAGAGCAGTCCTGGAAAAGAGGCAAGAAAGGGCCCATCTCCCTACAAGAAAGGAAACACACGAGAGAAGAGGAATGGCACCTGTTCTACAGGTTGGCCAGAGGAGGAAGCTATCAGACACCAGCACCAGCCCACTAAACACCAACCTTTCCCTTCAGGGGAGCACTTCACACCCTGGGCAAGGAAAACGGCTTCACCAGCCTCAAATAAACCTGAGGCTCTTTTTGTAAAAGAATAAGGAAGTTGGAAGCTTTTAGTACATTTTTACATCAATTTGTACTCCACAGAAAAAATGAGTACAAGTGAGCTACGCTGGAGAATTCTAGAACAGTGACATTTTATCATGGTCTGCAGCAGGATCACATACAGTAAAAAAACAACTAATACTTACGCAAACATAAACTTCAATCCATTCCTACCACCACATAGAAAAATTAATCCAAAATGGGTCATAAACCTAAATGTAAAACCTAAAATTATATAACTTCTAGGAGAAAACCTTTGTGATGCTGGGTTAGGCAAAGATTTCTTAGAAACGATACCAAAACCGTGATTCATAAAAGAACAAGATGATAAAGTGAACTTCATTAAATTTAAAAACTCTTGATCTTTTAAAGACACTGTGAAGAGCCACAGACTATGAAATATATTTGCAAAGCATATATCTAATAAAGAACTCTCAAACCCAACAATAAGAAAACAAACTTAAAAACTGACAGGTAGAAAAAGATGTACACAAACACTTAACCAAAGACACACAAGTGGCAAACAGGCACATGAAAAGATGTTCAACATTATTAGTCATTAGATAAGTTCAAATTAAAACTACAGTAAGAAATCACTACATATTCACTAGGATGGCTAAAATTTAAAAGAATTACTATATCAAGTATTAGCAAAGATATAAACGAACCTGAACTCTCCTCCACCACTGGTGGGAACATAAAATAGCACAACTCCTTTGGAAGACAGTGTGGCAGCTTCTTACAAAGTTAAACATACGCCTGCCTTAAGAGCCAGCCGCTCCACTCCTCTGTATTTACTCAAGAGAAATGAAAAGGTATGTCCACATGAAGAATGTACACAAGTATTCACAGCAGTTTCATGTGTAACAGCCTCAGACTGCAGACAGTCCCAGCGTTCATCGACCAGTGAAGGGATAAGCAATTTGTGCTATTTTTGTACAATGCAATACTACCCAACAATAATTAGTAAGAAACGAACTACTGATATACACTACAACATGGATGTCAAAAATTATCCTGAATGAAAGCCAGTCCCCCAAAAAGGACATTCAATGTGATTCACTTATACAAAATTTTAGAAACTACAAACGATCTGTAGTGAGAACACAGATGACTGACTTCCTGGAGCCTAGGTGAGGTCACAAGGGGCAGGAGAAAACTTTTGGGGATGAGGGATATGTTCACACTAGACTGAGAAGGTGGCATACATCAGATCAAGTACCCTTTAAATATATGCAGTTTACTGAATGTCATTCAGACCTCCAGAGAGCTGTTTTAAAAAAGTTAAACAAGATGAGATGTTTCACAAAAGGAGATGGTGGTGCCATTTGGCCCTTAAATAATCTAGTGAGTAATAACATAATACTGCTTGTCCCAGGGAAGGGATGTTCCATAACAGATCCCAAAAGATGGCACAAAGTAGCAGGTTCTCTAGTTCTTGGGAGAGAAAGAGTGTGAATAAAAGCTATGCAAAAACAAAACAAAATCTCTTTTGGAAAGAACAGGTCAATGTGTCAAAGAGCTAGGGATTTAAAACTGGGACTCTAGGATTCACTGTGTCTTAGTCATGGGAAACCTTCATACTGCGAACATTACTCTGGTGTAAGTTCAGGGAACGTGAAGGCAAGGAGAGAAAGCTTGGGAGCAGGAAGACCAAGCTAAGAAGGTCTTTCTCTGGGCGTGAGCCACAGGGTGAACAAAGGCAGTCAGCATGGGAATGGAATGGGAGTCATGGACAGAAGGGCCACAGAAGGAAGGAAGAATTTTATGATTATCAAACTGGAAGAACTCAGGAAAAGGACGCTGCTGCTGTCTCCTCTCCTGTCACGTTAACTATGTGAGGCTAGGGGTTCTGAGGGACAAAGAAGCACCCCAGCAGACCCGTGAGGCTGAGCCTTTGGGTCAGAGTGTAGGCCACCACTGCTGCAGCAGAATCACAAAGTCCACCCTGGGTGAATAAATCCTGGAATGAGCCAACACCAAAATGCAGGCTCAAAGAGGAAAGTCCCATTAAAAAGAACTGTCTTTACAAGGACCAGACCCAAACAAATTCCACTTTCAATTATACCACTGATTTCTAAAATCGGAAACTATTCTCATGCACCTTGCACAGAAAATAAGACTTTCTTTTAAAGCCATAATCAAGGTGCTCAAGTTCTAGAGAGAAATCAGTTATCTCTAAAAATGTTAGCAACATGGAAATTCTACTTAGTAACATGGCAATATGATCTTTAGTTTCTAATAATCAACACTATTTCATAAATACATACATGTTCTGGCACAACTAGTTACCTGTAACAAGCTATGACTGGAATGAAGATCCGTGTTGTGGAAGGACGCCATAAATGCAATATATTGATACAAAGCTTTATGTGCAATAAGAATTAAGCTTTTATTGTACTTACTAAGAAGCCTAATTTTATGAACCAATAAATCAATTCAACCCCAAATCCCAATTCTATAACCACCCTTCTCAAAATCCATCCACTTGACATCCTCCCCCAGCCACACGGACAAAGCACTTTTGCCACCCAGCACATATGGCCTGCATACCTGTTTGGAAAGTAGGATTCGCTCCAGGGTACATGTTGGGGGAATAGGCGGGAGCTGCTGCTGCTGCGTAGCCCATGGGGAAACCAGCTGGAGAAAAACAAAGAACAATGTGATTTTAAAACCAGGGCTCCCACAGACCCAGCTGTCCTCAGCTTCTTCACCACAACTCCCAGACTGACTTCAGGAGCCCAACAGCACTGTGGGTGCTGAGCAGGTGGTCTCTACTTGTCTCCTCTCCTCAGAGCTGTGATGGGTCACAATCCTAAACACGTCTTTTAAACCTAAGAGTATAAATGCTTACAACTTTCTACAATTAAAAAAATTTATTTGACAGAAACTGAATTAGAATGAAGTAAAAAAAAACCCTAAGCTGAACTCAGGAAACTCCCAATTCTTCTGGCAGTTTTATTTTCGATTCTAATCACCTAATTTATTACTTAGCAAGAGTAATGAGAGTGTTGCGAGCTTCACATGCTAAACGGGCTCTAACCAGCACCATACACAAATGGAACTGGGAAAAATCAATCACACATTCCGTTTGCAAGCAACCTGACCTTTATTAACACAAATGAGGAATCCTTCATAAGACTAAACTACAACCACTAACTGATCACGTGAACACAACAGAAACATCAAGAAAGACGTAGTGTTTCAGTCAAAACCAGAGGGGCCTCAGTTATTCGCTCCAGGTCCCTCACAGCTCAGCTCGATCCATTCACCACGTGACAATGGGGCCTTAAAGAGCCTTCTCTACGTTCAGGGCACAGAGCCAAGATGACCCAGGTTTGCTAGTCTTTAGTACCGACACAACTGGTTGTGAGAAGCTGTAATCCCTCCAGAGAATTCTAATCTGCAGGGCTCCAAATCAACACGGTTGGGAACCCCCGTTCCCTCCCCTCCTGTCCCTCTTCCCAGTCACAGCACTGTCCTCCTGAAAACGCCCCTTGCAGAGTACCACGGACTGTCTCCTCCAACACCGACTCTACCTCCTTTCTGGCAGGCAGGGGCTGGCAAGCTAAAAATTACACTGCCCAGACTCCCCCTCTTGCACGAGGCTAGAAGTGATCCCAAATCCCAATCACTTCATAAAAACAAAAACTTAAATACCACTAGCTGTGTAAAAAAGACTTAGCTTTTTACAAGAAATATACTTGCAAATTATTTAGACAAAGGGCAAATACACTTAATACATAAATAACTTTTAAAGTTAAAAAAACGAAAACCCAAAAGAAAAAAAAAACCAACGGAAGACATGGACAGAGAGAACTGCCAACTACCATTTCTAACTTCAGGCTGGCACAAATCCAAAAGCTGAGGACATGCTTTCTTGGCAAGGTTGTGGGGTAAACAACAGTCTCACACCCTTCTGGTAGGAGTGCAAAGCAGTAAAAATCCTACGCAAGAAGGGAAATTGGCAGTACCTTTAAAACTACATCTGCGTTAGAAGATGTGGTATACCTACAATGGAGTATTACTCAGACATTAAAAAGAATGAAATAATGCCATTTACAGCAGCATGGATGTACCCGGAGATTATCATACTAAGTGAAGTAAATCAGACAGAGAAAGACAAATATCACGTGGTATCGCTTGCTTATATGGGGAATCTAAAAAAAAAAAAAAAAAAAAGATACAAATGAACTTATCTACAAAACAGAAACAGACTCACAGACTTAGAGAAAGAACTTAGGGTTGCCTAGGGGGGAGGGATAGATTGGGAGTTTGGGATTGACATGTACACGCTGCTGTATTTAAAATAGATAAGCAACAAGGACCTACTGTATAGCACAGGGAACTCTGCTCAATATTCTGTAATAACCTAAATGGGAAAAGAATTTGAGAAAGAATAGATACATGTGTATGTATAAGTGAATCACTCTGCTGTACACCTGAAACTAACACAACATTGTTAATCAACTATACTCCGATATAAAATAAAAATTTTAAAAAAGAATAACAGGAAAAAAAAATTCACATCTGCTTTTACTCTCTCCACTGGCAATCCCACCTCAAGGAATCCACCCTGAAGATAATTTTCACAAACACTATCAACTGCAGTATTACTGGAATAGCAAAAGACTTCAAACAACATACCCATGCAAAGAAACGGTTGAATAAAACCATGGAAACCCCCACAAGATAAAGGGTTACGCAGCAGTACTATGCAGTATAAAATACAAATAAGAACAAGGCAAACCTTTGTGAACCGACAGGGAACAATCATTAAGCTGACAAAGCCAAGTGACCACCATCACCTGCATCTCTACTCCAGAAAACAACCTGCTGTTCAGCCGGGGGGAGAAGGATGCAGGCGGAGAGCCTTCAGCAGCAGGGCTTTCCAGGGCCACTTCTGCCTGCCGAGGCCTCCTCTAACTGCCAGTGCTGCCCCAGGGCTCCCCAATGAGCCCGCTGACACTGCACACTCGCACCACGCTCCCGCACACCCAGTACTGCTTCCACCCCACAAGATCTTACAAGCGTTACCCACCCCTACAACGTCTGAACTCCTAACTCCATCTCAGTGTCCGATACCCTCATGCAACAAAGGCAAAATTAGAATATATAGACATAGTTGGCCTGGGGGCATGATATGTCTGTGTCCCCTCCAAAATTTACATGTTGAAACCCTAATCCCCAATGTGATGATATTTGGAGATACTTAATCGTGGTAATTATTTCACAACATATACATACATTAAATCATCACGTACACCTTAAAAAAACCCATGTTGTACAACCTAAATATATACGGTTTTTATTTGTCAATCATACCTCAGTAAAGCTGGGGGGGAAAAAAAGATCAAGCAACATGCTGTGTGGTTAACAAAGGAAGATATCAACTGGATCACCTATAATTTTTTAATACACTTGTTTATTATTACATTCCATGAAAAAAACACGAGGAACGGCAAGCCACAGGACCTTATGGGTGAAAAAGAAAAGAAAAAGATAAACTGATAATACAGACCACGGGTGATCCACAGACTGCAGTCAGCCAACAAAGTCTTTAAATTGTGTATTTCTTACGACTTAGAAAACCAGAGCTCAGGTTTGCTCCAAGCCACCCCTGCTGTTTAGAAGAGCCGCGTGCAACATCTTTGTCCAGGGATCTTTGGTCCCTCGTCTAGCCCCTGCCCTCCGTGCTCTTTCCCGCAACTGTGGGCGGGGGGGGGCAACCTGTGCGTCCAGAGGGGAATCCAGGAGCCAGAGCTGCAAAGGACTGGGTGAGGTTGCGGAGCTCCTCCTGCTGAAGTTGGGGAAGCCAGGGAGGGGATGGGGGGGTGCAGGGTCCCAGAGCTGGACCCACCGCGGTGGGATGCAGCCTCCTAGTCTCCCCTCCCCCACCTTACAGTAGGTTCCAATAATATTTAATTGCATCTCGGGCTCTCGGGCTTAAAACTCATCCACAGGCTCGCAGGTCCCTTGACTGCGCTCCTTCCTCTATTAGATAAAGTAGCGGGGCGGGGGTGAGGTGGGGGGGGAAGGACGGGACATGACGACAGGGAGGGGACTGGAGGGACCCCTGAAGTGCTGGCCTCAGCTGACTAGAGGTTGGGACCCATGCTGTCACTGACGTCAGAGGACCCCTTAGGGCTCAGAAGACCCCTTAGGGCGGAACTGAGGGGGACAGTTAGGAGGTGGTCTGTGTCAAGTGAGCATGGATCACCACGGGGTGAGGAGCAGGCTGACTCCTGAGAAGTACTGTTAAAAAGATGCGTTCCTCCCTCCCCTTGAAGGATGTGGGTGGGCTTTAAGGCTCCAGTCTCCACCCCACACTTTTCCAGGCCCGACTGCACCTCTGGCACCAGCCTTACTAGCCTGGCTTCCAGTCCTAGAACTTGCCAGGCTCCGGGGGAGAATCTGGGCTGCTGAGAGGGTCGCTGGGGGCTCAAGCTGCCCCTGGGTTTCGGAGGTGGAGGGAGGAAGGGTGAAGGTAGTAGTGGGGTGGGGCAGGGAGGGGTGAGTGCCCTGGGAGACCCCAAGAGAGAAACCCCACCCCACCCCCTGCCCCCTGCAGCTGAGCCGGATGCCTGAGGCTTTCCGTGCCTCTGGGAGGAGCCTGGCTTCTTCATCCCTGGGCTCAGAACCATGCTGAGCCAACTCCTCATCCTCCTGCTGCTGTGCCAGGGTTTCTTTTAAATGTTGTTCTTGGCTCATTTGGTTTTCAGTTCCCTAAACAGCAGTTTTGAGCTCTCCAAGCTATTTAAAAGTGTTCTCCTTAAAGTGAGACTAAAGCCCACTCTTCTGGAAAAACTACCTTCACTTCAGAGGAGATATTTTTTCCTCCCCATTTCTTCCTTCTACTGCCCTCTGAACAATCAAGCCAGAGTCAAGCAGCTCTGTGAGCACTAAGCAAGATAAACACAAAGACAATCACATCTAGCCATTTCACAGTAAAAACAAAGATATTTTAAAAGCAGCAGGGTCAGGGGGGAGGGAAGGGATATACTAACTCCAAAGAAACAAAAATAATTCTGACAGAAACTGGAAGACAATATAACTGCCTTTAAAGCGCTGAGAGAAAATTACTGCCAACCTAAAACTGTATACTCAGTACGGTAGGCAAACCCCGCCCCCCCCAAAAGATACATCATCAAATCCCTGGAACCTATAAATGTTACCTTATTTGGAAAAAGAGTCTTTGTAGACATAAGTTAAGGACCTTGAGATAAGATCATCATGGATTACGGGTGGTGGGGGTCTAAACCCAATGCCAAGTGTCCACATATGAAACACAGACGAGAAGGAGATGATGTAACCATGGAAGTAGAAGCCAGAGTGATGCTGCCACAAGGCTATTCATGTCAAGGAATGCTGAAAGCTTCCAGAAACTTCAAGAGGCAAGAAAGGATTCTTACCTCGAGCCTCCAGAGGGTGTGAGGCCCTGCCAACACCTGAATTTTGGACTTCTGGCTCCCACAACTGTGAGAGAATAAGCTTCTGTGGTTTTTAAGCCACAAACTTTGTAGCAATTTGTTATAGCAGCCACAGAAAACCAACACACTCATCAAAAATATGCTCCAAAAATGAAAGCAAAATAAAAACATTTCACAAACTAAAACAAAATTCACTGCTAGCAGACATGCGGGGGGGGAGGGGGAGAGGGAGCAAAAAGTGTTGTAATCTTTAGTCATCACTAAATAGCAAAAGAATTTTTCAAAAATTAAAAGAAGGAAAAATTTAATGAAAAATACTTGGTTAATCCAAAAGAAGAAAAAGAAAGTGAACAAAAAAACAACAGGTGCTATCAATTAGAAAAGAACAGTAAGATGGTGCATATGAACCCAATTATTGTCATTCCCCAGTATCCTAGGGGTATTGGTTCCAGGACACAATACACAAATCCACGGATGTGAAGGGCTGACCATATGTCAGTTACCATATTACTACAATTAAAAAATGAAGTTGTTGGGAAGTGTTTCTTTTTTCCCATTAAATGTAAATTTTAGAAAGTGACGGACAAGCCTCTGCATGTACTGGTATAAAAGTATAAAGTGGTATAAAAGCACTTCCTTTCCTTGTAATGTCGTGTTAGCTTTTGGCACTGAAGTTATGCTAGCCTCAAAATTCTGTAGGCACATTATTTCGCTATGTTTATCTCCCACTCCCATTCAAAGTACCTGGAGTGGTTACTAGGTCCTACACTAAACCCTTGCTGATCTAGAGAGTTTTATGAAAGTCAAGGAGACTAAAATACTAAAACCTAGAAAACAGGCAAGACAGGTATAAAGAAATGGATAAAATAAGAAGAAACTATAAAATTTTAAACAGATTTAAAGGTACAGAAATTTTCTTTTAAATGTAATTTTAAGACCAAAAAAAAACCCTAGAAAAGTACACATGGGAGGGAGATGCCAGAGGGAACAGATATGGGAACATGTGTATACGTACAGCTGATTAATTTTGTTATAAAGCAGAAACTAACACATCATTGTAAAGCAATTATACTCCCATAAGGATGTTAAAAAATCAAATCAAATTTTAAAAAGTGCACAGAACTGGTATGACAGGCAACCAATGTTTCATTATACAGTCTCTCAGGTAATGCTAATACCATCAGGTTTTGCCTATTCCCTGGTTTCAGATTTACACAGGATTCTCTTCAGCTATTTAGCCTTCTGTTAAACTAGTGTTAATTCATTAAAGACAGTAGGCCTTATCACTAAACCACCTTTTATCAATTCTGGAAAATCCTGGCACTCCTTTTCTTCTAGTCCCTCTACTTAGTCCTCCTGCAGCTTTTAATTCTCCTCAAAACTTCTCATCCTAACACTTCTATTTCTTAACCAGTTTGTTTCCCCCTTTCCTTACATTGCATTCTGGTCCTCCCTTTAGCAGTGTTTTATCTACAGCTTAACTTGAATTTTGTTCAAACGCCTTTTTTTTTTTCCATTTAAGTTCCAGTTGGTTCTTTTCGATATGATTCTTTCTTTTGCATCTTCAGTAATTCTAACCATGCTTGTGTGATATGGTTTCTACCTGTTTTGTTCCTGCTGTCTATCATGACTGGTGACTCTGACATGACGAATAACATCACAGTGTTCTGTAATAACTGTGACTTGTTAACAGGCAGAACTTTGTGGGAAAACCACACAACCTGGGTTGAGAACATTTGCCTCCACAGCAGTTCTACACCTGCTGCCGGCAGGTGCTCCAGGGAATAGTGCCGCCTAGAGACTATTTTTTTATGTTAGTTTCTCGATGTATGGACCCCCTGGGAAGGACAAGTAATTCAAAGTAGAGCCTGAAACATCCCTGAATAGTTACAAATTCTTAGAAAAGAGTTCTCCCTTCCCAGAGCCCAAGCAGAAACTGAAATTCCCCGCAGAGCAAGTGCATGGATTGTTTAGTCTACCTCTCCAATGGGAGTACCACCCTCTGGAGGAATCAGACTGATGAGGGGTCCCATTCCAACTCCCTGCCTTACAAGGGCCAAAGCCCTCAATTTCTGTCCCCAAATGGGTTGCTAAAACCCACAAATAACAAATACCCCTAGGACAGGCGCATCAACTCAATGGCCAAATGCTCTGGTTTTTACGTCGCTTTCATATTCAGCTGTAGAAATCTCTTACTTTCTTGCAAGTTCAGTTAAACGTTTTTGAAATGTTTTATTCAATTTTCCAGGGGTTTTTAGCAACAGGGTTTTAAGAGTATCTGTTCCACCATATCATCTAAACCCACAATTGTAATACTACAAATAACTATTCCTTTCAATTAGGACAGCAATTTGCTATTTTTGACCACCAACTCCTATTCCCCCAAATTGTGCTTCACCTCCTCCATCACAGCCCATGTTGGACTAGCAGACTTCAGTAAGGTGGGGAACATGACTCAGGCCTAAATTCATCAGCAGACTCCCCTCCTGGCCCCGGGTGCTGGCGTGGAGGGAACAAGATGAGAGCCAGAGCCAGATGAAGAGACTCACAGCCAAGGGAGGGGCTGAGCACCACAGAACCACAATGCGGAGAAGTGTGACCTGTGACCCACACTGAGAGGACACTGAGGAAGTGAAGCTGAGCACAGGAAATAGAGAAACTAGACACCAGTCCCCACCCTTGAAGCCACGAGATCAGCCTTTGACCAAAGCCAGACCAAGCTCCTGATTTTTCAATTCCATGAGCCAATACATTTTCTTCCCTATCTAAGCCACCTGAGCTGGGTTTGTCCATCGAAAGCATTCCTAGTGACAAAGAAATTCACCACGTGTTCAAAGTTCAATAATGGAAACAAAAGTTTACTTGCTTACCTGGATAACCAATTCCTTTGGCATTTGCATAGGGAACCCCAGAAGAACCCGGGCTATAAACAGGATTCATGATTTCAAGAACTAAAAAGGGAAAAAAAGTGATTTAGCCAAGCACTTTTGTTCTCAGGTTTTTCTCCATCATCAGTCTCAAAAGAACAAGAGTCCTTTCTCTAATATATTATAAAACAAGGCATTTCACGCTGCTGACAACCAACAGAGAACAGAAAAGGAACGCCAAAGTCCTAATGGGTGCTCACCATGACACTACAGGCTTTCCTTTATAACTCTCTTCGGTCCATCAGAAGCTAAGGGAAAAAATTATTCTCTGTGTCCCTGCTTAAAACCGTGAAAAAATATCTATAAATAATCTAAATGTCCTTATAACAGAGAACAGTCTTAACCAGATCTATCCAGAGCATGAAATAGCATGCAGCTGCTTTTTAAAGAGTTTAAAAATAGGTTGATATCATGTTAATTGGGGAAAAAAACGGTACAATACTGTAATGCAGTTATGCTCCCAAATTTGCACCTACACATATGGGCATGTGCACCTCTAGCACAAACAGAAAAAAGTCTGGGAGGAAATTAAAATATGAACAGTGATTGCCTCTAGATGGGGTGGTTCAGGGTTCATTTTGCACTTTTCTCTATTTCTGAAATAACTTAGGTTAAATATATATCTATTTCCTAAAAAAAGACAAATTAGCACAGCCTAGCAACTCTATTAACCCATTCTATAATTCCCAACCTTTTATGCCTGAAAAGTTCAAGAACTTGCACAGCTACAACCATAGGTTTATCCCTTCCTCTGAATTTTATCACCCAGTGTATTCTTAAAGTGTGAGCTTAATTAAGACTATCCAGGGCTTCCCTGGTGGCACAGTGGTTGAGAGTCCGCCTGCCGATGCAGGGGACACGGGTTCGTGCCCCGGTCTGGGAAGATCCCACATGCCGCGGAGCGGCTAGGCCCGTTGGCCGCTGAGCCTGCGCGTCCGGAGCCTGTGCTCCACAACGGGAGAGGCCACAGCAGTGAGAGGCCCGCGTACCGAAAAAAAAAGACTATCCAGTATTCCCTGACTTATGTGGTAGTAAGGACAAAGAGGATCTTAAATTTAAAAATAAAAACAGCAATGGGGCGGGGGGGGGCAACAGCTATATGGGAACTCTGCACTTTCTGCTCAGTTTTGCTGTGAACCTAAAGCTGCTCTGTAAAAAAAGTCTATTTAAAAAGAAAAACAGGCAGTTCCCTGGTGGCATAGTGGTTAGGATTCCGGACTTTCACTGCCGTGGCTGGAGTTCAACCCCTGTTTGGGGAACTGAGATCCTGCAAGTTGTGTGGCCTGGCCAAAAAAAAAAAAAGAAACAAAAGAAAAACATAAAATGTACATGTATTTGCTTTAGTGTCTGCCTTCCCCACCACATCCTCAGCTAGAATGTAGATACGGAACTGGAACTTAGGCCTATTTGCAGTAACTTCAGCCCCAATAACAATGTCTTACACAAAAAAAGGTGCAACTACCTGCTGACTTTCTAAAAAACACATGCACCTCAAAACACGCTAGGTATCAAATTCCATTACAAAGGCAAAATGCAAAAACAAACCACTTCATATTTTCAGCTCACCTGACTCAGAATATTTACAACCAAGCAGTTCAGTAGAAACTATACCTGGTCGAGTCCTTAACCTTTGTAACAAGTTCTAAAGTAGAAATAAATTGGGGATATCAGTGATTGATATTGATACTCATTACCTAAGTAATTATCTTATTTCTTTAACTTCCAAACCAAAAGGCAAAGATACTTTTTGATGCCATGACATCCAGAACCACAGCTAAGAGAGAAGTCTAGATCAGTGCTGTGCAACAGTACTTTCTACAAGGATGAAGATGTTCTCTATCTGTGCTGTCCAATATAGCATCCATTAGCTACAAGTAAACACTGAGCACCTGAAAAATGTGGTTAGAACAGGGTCCGATTTTTTAGTTTATTTAACTTCAATCTAAATCTAAATAGTCACGTGTGGCTAGAGACTACCACCCTGGACAATGCAGATCTACAGAACAGACTACAAAGAAACAAGGATAGGAAGGCATAGGAAGTAGACATGAGAATCAACTGTATTTTACCCCACAGTTTAAGAATAAACAAATTGGTACCTGCTAATCCCCATTTTCCTGCACTTTTAACCCATTTTTGGTGGACCTACAACGTAAGGATGTGGAGGTCTTCACATATTTCATCTACTTCTCTGATTCGACTCTCATCTCCGGGGAAGTGAAAACCTCCCCAAACTCTATTTCTCTATTCTGTGCCAGGATCTAATTTCATTTTCTTAATTGAATTCAAGATAAGTAAAGCACTACACAAAGGCTACAGGGGAAAAAAAGTCGCAGTCCCTGTTCTGAGTTGACAGTCTAGAAAAGTATTGTCCAACAGAACTTTCTGTGAAGATAGAAATGTATGTCTGCTCTGTCCACATACAGTAGTCACTAATGGCTACTGAACATCTGAAATACGGCTAGCACGACCAAGGAACTACATGTTTAACTTTAATTTTAATTGAACAGTCACATGGAGGTGATGGCTACTGTACTGGACAACACAGGCCTGTAAGACAGAAGACATAAATAATGGTGACTCAGGCCAAAGGGTGTTAAGTGCCATAAAGGAATAAAGTGTTCTGAGGGTTGAGTGGGGAGAGCAAAAATTCGAGGAAGAAAGGAACAGTCAGGAATCACCTGTATTACAGAGGTACTGTTTCCAATAAGCTCTAAACAGGTAGGATCTTGAAATGCCACAGAAATTAGAAAATGCAAGATGCACTCTTTAGGGACACTACAACTGGGCTTGTTTGGAGCTTAGGCTACATGTAGGGAATCAGCAAAGATGATTATGGAGACAGGTTAGACTGAAACCGTGTGGAGACACTTAAATGTGGGGCTGAGCAGGAGATGTCACCTGGTAGGCTGTGAAGCCGATGAACAGCGTAGCGTAGCAGTTAAACACAGGACTTATCATTTGACCTAGTAATTCCACTCCTAGGTATATACCCAAGACAAGTGAAAACATACATCCATACAAAAACTTGTACATGAAAGTTTATAACAGCATTATTCGTAACAGCCAGGAACTGCAGACAACTCCAATGAAGCGCTGAATACCACAAGGCTCTCCTTTCATGACCTGACTTACATCTAAACCAGCAATACAATCCTATTCCACATTTGCCACGAAAAAATGTATAAAATTGCAATTGAATTCTAAATACCGTAAGTTCCAAACTAACCAGAACTTACGTTTCCTGGAAGCACTTATACTTCCCAAGAGGCTGATAATAACTATTTCCTAAAGTGATTAAGAAGTCATAATTTAAAATTATAGGTTAAAAAAATAACAGGATTAACAAAAGAAAATGTTTGTACAACTTCTGTGAACAACTGTCATACAGCTTTTTAAATTACTTGTTCATATGATGAGAGATTTCCCAAAGATTGTGAGCCTCAAGGGCAGGGAAAATACCTTATTCAGCCCTGTCCCCCTGCATCTAGTGCTTGGTCCAGAGATAGCTCATAAGTATTTTCTGAATGTTCTTTAATAAAAGAACTGTCCAATGAAAACTATAGGACTCTTCGTAGCAATAAATATGAAGTTGAGACATTTATTTAAAATCTAATTCAGAACTGTTGAAACATATCTGTTATTAATTAGTGGATATGAACGCTGAACCCAATGACCAATCTTAACATCACTAACAGTCAAACTACTTATTATCCGCATCCTCATATGATGGAATTTCTCTGCATCATCTGAGGTGTACTGCGACTAAAACACTAATATCTGAATCCAATGCAGCCTATACATCTACCTCCCAGGTTACAGAAAAAGACAGGAGTTAGAGGAATATGCTGAACACCATGAATCAATCAGACAAAGCCAAAAGGAGGGCATTCTAGAGGACAAGGGGGTCCAGTTTCTTCACTAAGTCAATGGTCTGGGAAAAGGTGGAAGGTGAAGAGAAGGACAGTTCTAGATTAAGACAGATTTAATAAAGGCCATGAGAGACTTTTGTTTGGATCCTGATTTTAAGATGGAAAAAACTGTAAAAAGGTTATTTTAAGGATTTGAGGATACAAATGAATATGGGCTAGGTATCAAATGGCATTAAACAAACATTAATTTTGTTACATGTGATAATAGTATTTTGGTTATGTAAAGATGCATCAATTTTTAGAAGTTTGTATTAAACTATGTAATGACATGAAGTCGTAATTTAAAATATTTCTACATTAAAGGGATTGAGATATTACGTATATGGCTGTACACTGTATTTTTATACTTTTTAAATAATGAAAAATTAAGGAAAAATCCCACTATCACCACTCTGCCTGGGATTCTAGTGCCACTGGCCACCCAGAAACCACCAATTTCCCAGTCTGATTTGGTGTGGGCCGAAGATCACAATTCCAAGGCTAGATCCTAAGGGTATCACTTTTTTTTTTTTTTTTTAAGTTTCTCATTTGTAATGACTCAAATGTCAGAATCCCTATGGGTGGTTTGACACCTGCAGTACAATAAATAAATCTCAGATTTACCTTTAAAAAAAAAAGATGACAGCAAAAATTTCTCAACTTGAAAATCCAATAATAATCAGAGGGCAAGTACATTTAAGACCCATCACTGTACTACCTTCTCTAGTCTCAAAATACACCATGACCTAAACAAAGCTCCCACACAAAACAGTAATTCTAAAACTTTAAAGGCCTTGTCTTAGTATTTCATATCAATAAAACTAATGTCAAGGGGCTTAAATTCTCTCTCAGACAGCAATATACAAGATAAAATCCCTTTAATACAACCTAAACTGGAAATTCTCGGTAACATCTGATAACATCAAGAGTATATAATAAGATAAAATTCTAAACTCCCCCAAACTCTACCTTCACTATCAAGGTTTGCAATCTATTGCAAAATTCACATTTTTCTGCACAGAACAAATGGAGAGACTCCAATGATACAGACATAAAGTGGAACACAGACACAAGAAAAGTAACCATTAACTCTAGTACACTGGTGTACTGTTGCTTTAAAATTGCTCTCAACTGATCCAGGAAAAGAAGCTGTTTACATAAGACAAGTCTGGTAGACAAAAATTTGCCTGTAAACTACAGAACCTAAAAAAACTTAAAATATTCTTTAATTGCACTTGTTTTCTTTTTTAATACTTCTAATCCTCTACTTCTGCGGCATTATCCTACACCTTTTCCCCATGTTTGAAAATTCAAATAATTTTGACATCACAATTCTGTCTAACCTTAAAATGGAAATGAGCTGAAAGGCAGTTGTAGAGCAGAATACTAACTAAAAATCCTAACAAGTATATCAGGGCCTGATAGGAGGGCAGAGGCAGTAATAGCAACAGCAGCAGATGGTGCTTCCTCCTTCCTCCTGGGTTGCGGCACTTGCCTTACACACAGCCCAATCCTTCTACTATTCCCAAGGGCTGGAGGGAGGAAGAGGGGACGCTACCTGCTCGGCCTGTCCAGTGACTGCAGCACAGAACCTAGAGGAAGCCTGCAGTCTCCAACTCTTAAAGCCTGCATTTAGTCACAAACGCGACTAAACAAAAGTAACTATGCGAACACTCGTACTAAAGCAAGCCCGATTTATAAAGCTTAAAAGAGACAACAAAAAACTTCCCAGTGTGCAGCACAGTACCTTTAACGGTAGAAAACTTAGCCTTTAATTGTTCAATTCTTGGCTGTCAAAGCAAAAATAATCCACTACTTGTTTATTTACCAAAGTTCTAAAATGTCTCCCTACTATTATTGTCAAGTTTTTCATAGACTATTTGAAAAAATCAACTGAAATTACACAAGGATGATTTAAGAACTTAAGGAGGGGAAACTAGACAAAGCTTTTCATTTAAAAAATTGTTTTGCTTGGCAAAACACTAGAAAATATTTTTATGTAAGACTTTAATGAAGCATTAACTCATACAACCCATTAGACACATGCTTATATACACTATAAAAGACGACGACCCCGTTTGGGGGTACGTTGTAAAGGCGCATCTCTCTCTCAAAGTTAACCCAGAAGGGCCACGACACGTCCTTTCTGAAGAAAACACTGAACCCGTTCAAGGTAAGCTTCTGCCGGGCAAATGGAATAATGTTTACTCCTGTGAGTAGACAAAGTGAATAGTTTACACACTGGAAATGATGAAAATCCTAAGAACCTTAAACCTAAGTTACAAAAACACCACCCCACTGCTTCCCCATTTCTTGCACATTTTCCTGATCTGATCACCTGGACCTTAAAAAGACACAGAGAACATACTTGCGCAACGAATGCCCCTCTCACCGGCCCCCAGGCAGCGTCCCCGCCGCCCACGCCGCACCTGCCCGCGCGCCCGGTCGCCCAGCTCCGCCTCCCTCGGGCCTCACCGGCCCGCCCGGGACAAAGCACCACCGCGGGCCCGACCTTGGCGCCGCCCAGGTCGGCCGCACAAAGCGCCGCACTTCCGGCAGCGCAAGCCGCCGCCGAGCCCCTCGCGCGCCCCGCCCGCACTCACCGCGCCGCGGCGGCGGCCTGGGCCTCGGTGACCAGCGCTCGCCTGCCCGGGGCGGGCTAGGCGGTCGGGCTCGGCGGTCGGGCTCGGCGAGGGGCGCGCGCCGCGGAGGCCTGCTCCGATGCGGGGCTGAGCCGCGAGGCCCCGGTTGCCGCCGCCGCCTCCCCGGCCCGCGTTCCCGCTCGCCCCGCTCGGTCCGGTCCGCCTCTTCGCAGCCCGCGCTCCCCGCCAACGTTGCGCAGCCGCCGAACTCCAACCTCACTTCCGCCTGGAGCCCGCCGCGGCGGGGGCGCGCCGGCACGTGACCTCACGGCACCTTCCGGGCTCGGAGCTGGCGTGCGCGCTCCCGCCGGCGTCCGAGAAGCTCCCGGATGCGGAGGCAGCGGGGAGCTTCGCTGCGCGGAGGTGGTCGGCCTCTCTCGGAGTTTGGAGCCTGGAGAATTGAGTGACTGAGAGGTCACCGGCGCTCGGGGCGTATCTGTTGACTTTTTCGAACAAACGCTCATGTTTTTCTTCACGCTGTCTTTGCGCTCTTCGTGCAGTGTGGAAAGAACACAGTGGAACATAATTATAGGGTTTTATTAACTTAAGAAAAAAATGTATTCGGTTTCGTATTTTCAAACAGCGCCGCACTACAGGAACCCTCGTGTAAATGCTGCCGCGTCGAAGGGGCTGCGCATCTCCCGACTGTCAGGCTCCGCGCCTCTGGCGGGCTGGTCGGAGGAGCGGGAAGGTCCCGCTGCCAGCCGGGCGGCGTGGGGCTCGGCGCTGGGACCGCCCGGGCTCGCGGAGCCGCCTCGCTGGCCGCCCGCGCGCTCCGGCGCTCTTTGCGTTCGCTGTTTTCGATGCTCTGCATTCATTAAGTCACTTAATACTCATAATAAGTCGTTTTACAAATGAGGAAATTAAGGCACGAAGAGGTTGACAACGTTCTTTGAGAGCACACAACTCCTAGGAAGTCGACCCGGGATTGAAACCCCAACGTCTGCCTTCAGAGCACTTGCTCTGAAAGAGGGAGTTTTGGCTTTGCGCTTTCCCAGAGCTGCTCTTGCTGTTTCTGCAACGTTACTTGGACCCACAGGTTCCCTACGTGAGCTGAGAGCCGATGGGTCTGCCTTGGAGAAAGGTGAAGGAATCCTGTGGCCTGTACTCATCAGGAAGAGTCCAGGCAGTCTACCTTGCCCAGACCAAGCTGGGAACATGTGCTACGGTTCCTAAAGACTTTTTACTTGGCATCTCTAAGATTTCAGTGCAGGTTAAAATAGTTGCAAAGGACTTGATTTTTGGCACGCTATAAGTGATGATGGTTTTAAATAAAACTGGATGTTATTCTTTAAAACATACCCACCGTGGTGATTCGATTCCCACTATTTTCCATTTTAAAAATACATGAATTAGTTCTGGACTTCCCTGGTGGCGCAGTGGTGAAGAATCCCCCTGCCAATGCAGGGACACGGGTTCGAACCCTGGTGCAGGAAGATCCCACATGCTGCGGAGCAGCCAAGCCCATGAGCCAAAATACTGAAGCCCCTGCGCCTAGAGCCCATGCTGTGCAGCAGGAGAAGCCACCGCAATGCGAAGCCCGCGCACCGCAACGAAGAGTAGCTCCTGCTCGGCAACTAGAGAAAGCCCGCCGGCAGCAAAGAAGACCCAATGCAGCCAAATATAAATAAATATAATTAATTAATTAATTTTAAAAAATACATGAATAAGTTCTGTAACAGTATGAAATTCCATTCTTGCTTTTTCTCCTTAAACTCCTGCTTCCATACCACTGCGCCTGGAGAATTTAACCCTAATATATTTGTCTGTTGAGCATCTTTATTTTTTTAAAGTCACTTGTATCTGTCAGGATAGCTAGGAAATGCTGCAATAACAAGCCCCAAATCTCAGTGTCTTCACACAATAGAGGTTTATTTCTCACTTAATCAACATATCCAAAGCAAGTGGAATCATCTAAAAAACTATACAAACAGTAAGGGAATCCAGCAGCTAGTGATAATTGAAGTGAGAAAAAAAAAGATAGCTATCATGTATCTAAATAATTCGACGATAAAATAGAAGAAAAGATCCATTTTATACAAGGTTACTTATAGGAAAAATAAATAAACCAATATATAAATATAACAATATAATACCTAGCAATAAACTTTTGTAAGAGTTGTGCAAGATCTATATGAATAAAATTTAAAATAACCACCAAATGGCACAAAAGAACACTTAAATTCATGGAGAAAAACATCATATTCTTGGATAATTCTTCTAAATTTATGAATTTAATACAATTCCTATCAAACACCAATAATTATTTTTAAGTAGATAAAGTAATTCTAATTTACGCATGAGGAAAAAATCAACAAGAAAAATCGAAAGCAAGAATATCTGGGAAAATCCCTGGCGTCCCAGTGGTTAGGACCCTGCGCTTTTACTGCCAAGGGCCTGGGTTCAATCCCTGGTTGGGGAACTAAGATCCTGCAAGCCGGGCTGCGTGAGCAAAAAAAAAAAAAAAAAACTGCCAGGAAAACTTTGAAAATAAAGAGTAATAGTGAGGGGGCTACTAAACCTATCAGACAAGAAAACATATTTAAAATCCTCAATCAACAGTGTGTCACAGATGCATAAATAGACCAATGAAATATAACAGAAAATTCAGAAATACAAATTATTTTAGGAAGATGGTATCTGATAAAGGTAACATTTCAAGTCACTAGGAAGAAAGATGGACTGTTTAATAAATGGTATTGGGACAGAAATATAGCCATCTGAAAAAACATAAAATTGAATCTATACCTTACACCATACCAGAATAAAATCCAAATGAAAAAAGATATAAATGTACACCATGGAATCATAAAGAACAAGAAGAAAACATGGAAAATTATTTTTAAACCATGGAGTAAAGAAAGGCTTTTTAAACTGCCTCTCAAAATCCAGACACCATGGCTATGAAAAACTTTGGTGTGACAAAAATCACTGAGCATAGTAAAAAGACAAATGATTAACGAGGAAGAAATAGTCCCAACACATATCATAGTCAAAAGGCTAATCTCCTTAATATTCAAAGAGCTTCCAGAAGTCAGTAAGAGAAAGTCCTAAAACTCAGTAGAAATTGAGAGTTCACAGAAAAATAAGTGTCTCATAAACCTATGAAAAAAAAATTCAGCCTCACTCATAAAAAGAAAAATGCTATTTAAAACTCTTTGAGATAGCATCTTTTCACCTATTTGATTGGCAAGCATCAAAAAAACAGTCACTATTGTTGAGGCTGTAGGGAAGCAGACACATTGCTGGAATGGAGAGGGGACCATTTGATGATGTGTATCAAGACAAATATACAGAAAACTTTTCATCCAACAATTCCACTTCTGGGAGTTGCCCTACAAAGAAACTCTCTGAAGTGTAAAATGAAATAGGTTCAAGTTTATTCATTGCAGTATTGCTAAGAGTAGGAAAATACCCGAAGCAACCCTAGTGTTTGTCCTAAAGGACTGACTGAATAATATACTCCATAACTCAAGAAAGAAATGAGCAACCTTTCTATATACTGAAAAGGAAATATCTTCAAGGTAGACTGTTAAATGAACAAAGCAAAGAGTAGAACTGCTGTTATGGGCTGAACTGTGTCCCATACTCTCAATTCATGTGTGGAAGCCCTAAACCCCAGTGCCTCAGAATGGAACTGTATTTGCAGATAGAGCCTTTAAAGAGGTAATTAAGTTAAAATGAGGTCAGTAGGGTGGGCCCTAATCCAATCTGACTGCTGTCTTTATAAGAAGGGGAGATTAGGATACAGACAAGATAGATCTATGGACAACCATGTGAGTAGATGACCAAGCCAAGCAAGCCAAGGAGAGAGGCCTCAGGAGAAAGCAATCTTGTCAGCACCTTCATCTTGGACTTCCAGCCTCCAGAACTGTGAGAACATCAATTTCTGTTGTCTAAACTGTTTGTCTGTGGTATTTGTTATGGCAGACTTAGCCAAATGATTCAACTGTGCTAAAGAAGATTATGTAAAAAGGGGAAATGAAAATATATATTTGTAATTACTTTCATACAAACACAAATAATTGTAAAAATCCAAGAAAGTATTGGGTGGGCCAAAAGGTTCATTCAGTTTTTTCTGTAAGATGGATCTAGTAGCGCTTAGTTGTCTTTAACGTCATTCGAAACAATTTTGTTAGATTGTATGTGACAGCTGTCATATCAGCATGCCTTTAAAAAAAGACATCAAAATTGGTGAATTTTTGTGTAGCCATTTTAATATTGAAGATGGAAGAAAAAAAGCAACAATTTCGGCATATAATGCTTTATTATTTCAAGAAAGCTAAAAACGCAACTGAAACGCACAAAAAGATTTGTGCAGTGTACGGAGAAGGTGCTGTGACTGATCGAACACGTCAAAAGTGGTTTGTGAAGTTTTGTGCTGGAGATTTCTCGCTGGACTATACTCCATGGTTGGGTAGACCAGTTGAAGTTGATAGTGCTCAAATCGAAACAACTGAGAACAATCAACATTATACCACACGGGAGATAGCCGACATACTCAGAATATCCAAATCAAGCGTTGAAAATCATTTGCACCAGCTTGGTTATGTTCATCACTTTGATGTTTGGGTTCCACATAAGTTAAGCAAAAAAAACCTTCATGACCATATTTCCGCATGCGATTCTCTACTGAAACGTCATGAAAACGTTCCGTTTTTAAAACAAATTGTGATGGGTGATGTAAAGTGGATACTGTACAACAATGTGGAACAGAAGAGATCATGGGGCAAGAGAAATGACGCGCCACCAACCACATCAAAGGCTGGTCTTCGTCCAAAGAAGGTGATGCTGTGTATATGGTGGGATTGGAAGGGAGTCCTCTATTATGAGCTCCTTCTGGAAAACCAAACAATTAATTCCAACAAGTACTGGTCCCAATTAGATCAACTGAAAGCAGCACTCAACAAAAAGCGTCCAGAGTAATCAACAGAAAATGCATAATCTTCCATCAGGATAATGCAAGACCATATGTTTCTTTGATGACCATGCAAAAACTGTTACAGCTTGGCGGGGAAGTTCTGATTCATCCGCTGTATTCACCAGACATTGAGCCTTCGGATTTCCATTTATTTCGGTCTTTACAAAATTCTCTTAATGGAAAAAATTTCAATTCCCGGGAAGACTGTAAAAGGCACCTGGAACAGTTCTTTGCTCAAAAAGATAAAAAGTTTTGGGAAGATGGAATTGTGAAATTGCCTGGAAATTGGCAGAAGGTAGTGGAACAAAAGGGTGAATATGTTGTTCAATAAAATTCTTGGTGAAAATGAAAAATGTGTCTTTTATTTTTACTTAAAAAACTGAAGGCACTTTTTGCCCCACCCGATAGCAGCAGTGCTTACCTGTGGTGAGGCTAGGGACTGAGTGGACTCTGAGCAAACCTGGGATACAGGTGAGAATGATCATTTTCAAGGTTTGTTTTTCTTTTGCACTGCATGAATGTATTACACATTCTAAAATTAAATTAAAAATAAATAAAAATCTTACATTTTGATGAGAGTATAAAATGGTATAATCATTTTGGAAAAAGGTATGGTCATTTCTTTTAAAAAAATAAGCATACACCTATCACCCAGCAAATTGAAGGTATCTGACAAAGAGAAATGAAAGCATATCTTAATGCAAAGAATTGTACAGGAATTTTCATAGGTTTTTTTTTTAACATCTTTATTGGAGTATAATTGCTTTACAGTGTTGTGTTAGTTTCTGCTGTATGCCTAAGTGAATCAGCTATATGCATACGTATATCCCCATATCCCCTCCCTCTTGCGTCTCCCTTCCACCCTCCTCACTTTGTCATAGCTTACCCTTCCCCCTCCCCATATCCTCAAGTCCATTCTCTAGTAAGTCTGTGTCTTTATTCCCATCTTGCCCCTAGGTTCATCAGAACCATTTTGTTTTTTAGATTCCATATATATGTGTTAGCATATGCTATTTGTTTTTCTCCTTCTGACTTACTTCACTGTGTATGACAGACTCTATGTCCATCCACCTCACTACAAATAACTCAATTTCATTTCTTTTTATGGCTGAGTGATATTCCATTGTATATATGTGCCACATCTTCTTTATCCATTCATCTGTCGATGGTCACTTAGGTTTCACAGCAGTTTTATTGTTAACCAAAATCTGGGATAAGACCACACATCTATCCTCAGGAGAACAATAGCTAATCAAGCTCAGTGGTGTGCAGGGTGACTTTCAATACTTGCACTGGCTCCTGGAATCCAAGGGACACATTTTCAGGAATTTGGCAAGCCAGACTTTATTAAAAATTGAATTATAGGAATTTGATGTAAAGATAAAAGGAATAAATACTCACAATTCACCCTTTCCTAATTACCGTCTTGTTGCCTGTGCCCTGAGGCTCTTGGCAGCTTTGGGACCTGCCAGGTGGAAACTTGGAGCTATGCTAGGCTGTGGGCTCCCTTCCCGCCTCCCTCCCTGGGCGTCACCTCTGGAGCCTGAGCCAGGGCAAGAATGCAACTCATGGGATAATAGTAATCATGGCTTGATTTATTGTTTTGTTAATTTGTTTTAATTTGCATTTGCTAGATTGCAGGCAAGATTCATTTTAAAATATTTGTTGCATTCGCATTTTTTCTTTTGTGAATGATTTATTCATATATCTTTTGCCTCTTTTAAAAAAAATATATTTATTTATTTGCCTGTGTCGGGCCTTAGTTGCAGCACACGGGATCTTTGTTGTGGCATGTGGGATTTTTAGTTGTGGAATGTGGGATCTAGTTTCCTGACCAGATATAAAACCCAGGCCCCCTGCATTAGGAGCGTGGAGTCTTAGCCACTGGACCACGAGGGAAGTCCCTTTGCCTGTTTTTATATTGGAGTCTTAGTGTTTTTCTTGTCAACTATATATAAACTGAGGGTTTAATAGGAAAAAAGCACTGTTTTCTGTTCACCATCTAGCTGGAGGCAAAGTTTTTGAGAGCACAAAACTCTGTTTTGGTTCTGCACATTGGGTTGAACACAGAGATCTATGTCTCTTCCCTTCCAAGGCCCTATTAAGGTAAAAGAAAATGTATTTGTAAAAGTCCTGGAAAACAAGTTAAGGGCACTGTCAGTTAACCAAACATTTTGAGACAATTGAGCATGAGAGAAAGCAATTGGGGTTGGAGGCTTCTGATTAAAGAAGGCAGATCAAGAATACACTTTTGGGCTTCCCTGGTGGTGCAGTGGTTGAGAGTCTGCCTGCTGATGCAGGGGACACGGGTTCGTGCCCCAGTCCAGGAAAATCCCACTGCAGGGACACGGGTCCGCGAAGCGGCTGGGCCCGTGAGCCATGGCCGCTGAGCCTGTGTGTCCGGAGCCTGTGCTCCGCAACGGGAGAGGCCACAACAGTGAGAGGCCCGCGTACCGCAAAAAAAAATAAAAAAGAATACACTTTTACACTTCTATTTTCTCCTTAGACTTTTATGAAACAGATGATAGATGTTTAAAAAATAATAGGCAGCACAGAAAACTGAAGCAGTAGTAGAGGCCCTGGTTGGGTGGGGGAGGGAAAGGACTCACTTTCAAGTGGATGGTTCAAATAGGCAGAAAAACCTGCAACCCAGAGCAAGTGTGACGGGGGCAGAGGGGAAAGGTGGTGAGAAATGGGCCTGTAAAGAACAGTAACTGCAAGGCTGCCTGTGCCACAGCTACACCCCATCTCTCTTCCCCATTCTTGTGTGCATTGCGAGTTTCATGCTTATAGCGGGCAAAAACCCAACTGCTCTCCTCAAAAGAAATGGACTCAACTGAAGAAAGCCAAGGCTTCTCAGCAGATGCCGAGGGCAAAATAAAGTCAAATATAAGTGCACAAAACTCATTGTTTCCTACCCAATAGAGGCAGTTCCAGCATTTCCTCATAGGAGGAGCAAAGGTGTATCAAGCTCGGTGGAAGAGCTTCCTATTCCTGAGCTGGACTTTGCTTTGGCTCAACCCACACTCTGTTCTCACTAGAATTGTATGTCTGTTGGGATGGATTTGGGGTACTGATGAAAATTGGGGGGCTGTTGAAGTCCAACTGCTCTACCCTAAGTTTGGCACGAGGGAGAGGGAGAGGGAGAGGGAGAGGGAGATAGGTGCTGCAGGAAAATAAACAGTAATCCAAAGAGAATATGAGCAGCTGTGATTCATTTAGAAAAGGTAAAGAAAGCTGGAAATAAAAGAATGTCTATTACCTCCTGTTACTTGGAAGATTCACATTCCAGATAATGTGGGATTTGGCAGGGGGATGATATTTTACTTCATGTCCTATTTAGCTTTGCTTTTTTAACCACAAGAACTTATCACTTTCTTTTTTGCAATAAAGAAAGAGTACTAGTAATTGGGAAGTGGGGCTAATCAGGTCATAATTTGGTTTGCCTGGGTTGAGGACCACACATTCTATGGAACCAAGGAGTCAAGCAGCTGATGGAAGCAGAGACCCAGTGGGGTTCCCTGAAGCACACCGTTCAGTATTGGCCACATATTTAGTACTGGGAGATGTGTGGTTTACCCAACGTTAGCCTCCTCCCTACTGTAATTTTCTTGTCAGCAGGCTTGGACAGAAAGCCAATTTTATTAACCAGAAAACTTACTAGTGGGTGCACCTGCTCCAGTTCCCAGAACATCTACCTTCACCAAACTGGATTCAAGTATTACTTTTTCTTGTCCTTAAGTTGTTAAAGTGATTTTTAAGTTGTTTGAGTGATGCATTAAAGAAAATTTGGAAAGTACAGAAAAGTAGGAAGAAGAAATAAGTCACGCACAATCCCATCACTCAAAGACAATATGTTAGTGTATTTTTGGACACTCCAAATCCAAGCCCTGCAAGATAGGTACCTAACACTGAAGGTAGTCAGAGTTAGACTTGTAGCTCTACTGAGAGAGGTCAGTATCCCCTGACGATACTGAGGGACTATACCCTTCACTCAGTTTCCCCTAAAGTTAACAGCTTACATAACCATGGTACACTTGTCAAAACTAAAAATAGCTAATAATTACAATTAACTAAAACCAAGAATTTATTTGGAATTTACAAATTTTTTCACTAACATTTTTTTTTTCCTGTTACAGGATCCCATCCAGGACACTACATTGCATGTGAGTTTCTCAGTCTTTCTTTGTTTTTCATGACCTTCATAGATTTGAGGAATACTGGTGAGGTTATTTTGTTTTGTTTTTTAAAATATTTATTCATTTATTTATTTGACTGCGCTGGGCCTTAGCTGCGGCACGCGGGATCTTTTATTTGCAGCATGTGGGATCTAGTTCCCTGACCAGGGATCAAACCCGGGCCCCCTACATTGGGAGCGTGGAGTCATAGCCACTGGACCACCAGGGAAGTCCCTGGTGAGGTATTTTGTGGAATATCCCTCAATTGGGATTTGTCTGCTGTTTTTCTCATAGTTAGACCTATGCTTGTTCTGGGGAGTAAGAGTGCAGGAAAAGTGACCTTGTCATTACGTCGTATCAAGGGTAAATACTATCAACAAGACTTATTGCTGTTGATGTTAACCTTGATCACGTGGTTGAGTAGTGTTTGTCAGGTTTCTCCTCCGTAGAAGTTATTTTTCCCCTTTCCAACACTGCACTCTGGGAGGAAGTGACCATGCACAGCCCACGCTCAGGGGTGCGTGGGTGGAGATTAATACACCCTCTGTATGGAGCATGATTAATTAGAATTCTATAAGGAAGAGTTAGCTCCTCTCCCCAGTAATGTATTTAATTATTTATTTACAGCAGAATGGACTCTAATATACTTATTTTATATTCTAAGTTATAACTGTGCCAGGTTTGGGCACTGGAAGCTGTTTCAGGTTGACTCCTATGTCCCTTGACAGGCCTACACGCGTTATTTTTGAGCATTCCGTACTTCTGGCGCTACACTATGCTCCAATCAGCTGTACTTTCCCCGAAGCAGTTCTAGAGTCAGTCGTTTCTCTAAAGAGCCCTGCCCGGCTTTCACTGGAGGGTGGTACTTATAAGCAAGATCAGGGGGCCTACAGTTCCTCTTCAGGTGAAACTGAAGCCTGCGCACCCCGCGGATCAGCCAGGCTTGCCCGGGCCCCACCGAACCTCCCGGCCTGCAGTGCGTGCCGTGCGCATGCGCATGCGCTCCGGGGAGACGTGCCGTCGGACGGCGGCCAGGACGCTGGCGTGAGGCAGTCGGAGCCGAGGAGTCCGGCAGTGTCCTTGCGCTCCCGCCCTGCTTCGGTACGCAGCTACAGCCGGAGGCTTTGCAGGTGAATGTTCCTGTCCGGTCCGGGCGGCCCAGACCCCCCTCGGGCCGGGCTCACCCACCCCACGCCCTTCCAGGGAGACCCCAGGCCCGCGCCCTCCGCTTCCCACCCCGAGCGTCGGTCCCTCCGGAGCCTCGCCAGGAGACTCCCGTCAGCGCCCCCCAGCCCCACCCGAGTGCTTCCCCTCTCCTCTCCCCTCAGTTCCATCATTAATAAACCTCTTGACTTTGATCAACTCCTTGGTGCCTTAGTTCCCTCCTCTGAAATGGAAGAAATAATCCTACCCATCTCATTGGGTTGCATGAAGATTAGCAGAATATTTAAATCTCTGTCTCTCCGTATGGAGCTGAAAACACCCATGCTGGTCATGATTCTCACATACGGATATTAGCCAGTTGTATACACCATGGTCACTGTGACTGACTCAATGGGAGCCCCTCCCCTCTCCCCTCCCCTCCCCTCCCCCCTCCCCCAGTCAGTCTAGAGTCTCCCCTGGAGCCGCCCGCCCCGCCAGAGCGCTCCTGCTGCAGCCCCCCTTCCTCCAGGTGATCCCCGCCGGCACCCCGCCTTTCTGCCCGCGGGGCGCAGGTCTCCGCCCCTGCAGCCCGTCTGGTCGAGGGGATTGGGGCTCTTTTTGGTTATCCTGCCGCCCGGAGGTCGCAGCCTCCTTAAGGAGTCCGGAATGGCATTGAAGCTTTGCGCTCTCGGGTGGGGCCCGCCTCCGCTCGTTTCACCTGCTCTTGGGTTTGCAGTGTCGTTGGCTCTCAGTGCTTGGTGTTGTATTATATGTCTTTTTCCACGTTTGATTCTCTCACCTAACTACATTAGGAACCCCAGAGGTCAGGGGTTTTCATTTCGCGTCAGAGTAGTGTTTTTTGTTTGTTTTTAACTCAAAAAAAGAGTAATTTACACATAAATGACCGAATAGTAACGTTCCAGGTTTTCAGCGTGAGTGGGGGAAAGGAATGAGGTCGGACGGTCACAGTGTCCAAAGATCTAGGGGAACATGGTTAATTCCAAACGCCGTTGACTCCTGAGAAGCTTTCGTTGTTTTAATACCCCCTCTGACTAGGACGCGGTGGAGCCTCTGCCAGAGGGAGCGGCGCTTAGTCTAAAGGGAGGGAAGTTCCTGGGTCTTGGTCTTTGAGGAAACCAGTGCCAATGCAGGAAGTGACTTGTGTAAAAGTCACGAGGGGAATTAGGGCCCAAGCTGGGACTGTTAACTACCTGTTTATTTACGATCCTTAATGTTTGTCTGACAAATTAATGACCAAAATATCTGTGTACGTGTGCATGTGCTTCTGCGACTGGTTCTCTTGTGCTCCGGAGTGGCCCCTGGGCTGGGCTGATGGTTTTTGAGGGGAGGTGGGTATTTGGGAAGAGAGCTGGGCAGGTGCTTGTCTGGGCTTCCCTTGTGCTTGGTGTTTACTTAGTGGAGTGGTGATTCCTTAACTCCCCCCATCTCTGAGGGCAGGAATCAAACATATGTTGCAGGATTATCCTGGCAGATAAGAGTGTCTCGCACAGTGTAGGTGGTCAGTAAATGCTTCCTGAAGGAGGCTGCAGAAAAGAGCTCAGAACCTGACAATGGTTCTTTACCAGCATATTTTTAATGGTGTTAGCACATTCTGTAGGTAAATTTCCTGATAATCTCAGGGACTGAATTTGTGAACTGTATAGGTCAGTGGTATAGAAAGAACAGATACCACTCTTGATGTAGTCATATGACTCCTTGGGGGAAGATAGAGGTTTTTCTTTTCTCCTTTTTTTTTTTTAAATTAATTTTTATTGGAGTATAGTTGTTTTACAGTGTTGTGTTTCTGCTCTACAGCAAAGTGAATCAGCTATACGTATACATATATCCCCTCTGTTTTGGATTTCCTTCCCATTTAGGTCACCACAGAGCACTGAGTAGAGAGGTTTTTCTTGACTCCCTCTAGAAGATTTGCTGTACTTCCCAGCTTGCCATCCTACATTAATATTTGGGTTCTTTCTCCTTTCCTCTGTCTTTTTTCTTTTTTACTGGATGTCTAAAGAAATTAAAGAATTACTTTATTAGTGTCAGTAAGTACCAAAAACTGCTAAGTAAAATAAACTATTAAAAATGTTACAAAAAGTGGGCTAGTTGAATCAGTCATGTTTTATTTGTTGTATATTTGCTTCTGAATTTGATCATGTGGCCGGAGTTGAACTTTCTTGCCTCTTTGTTTTAGTCTGTCTGTCCTTTGATGAGTGCTTATATTGGGCTTGTTATTAACTGATTGCTACCTGAAATGGCCGACACCACATATGAACTGACTGGGGTGGATCACCCAGTCCTTCTTGTCCCCTGTGTCGTTTTGGAGTCCTCGAAGAATAGAGTTTTCCTCTCTTTGATAAGGAAACAACTTTCACAGCTAAAATACTAGTTCTTCTAGTTAACACATTCTGAAAGTAAATTTCCTGATAATTTCAGGGAGTGAATTTGTGAAATGTGTAGGTCAGTGGTACAGAAAGAACAGATAACACTCTTTTTTTTTTGGTCACGCTTCGCAGCTTGTGGGATCTTAGTTCCCCGACCAGAGATCAAACCTGGGCTCTTGGCAGTGAGAGCACGGAGTCCTAACCACTGGACCGCCAGGGAAGTCCCCAGATATCACTCTTGAGGTAGTCATATTATTCCTTGGGAAGATAGAGTGCTAACTAGAGGAGCCAGGCAAAGTGGGTTTTCAGTTCAGAACTGTCAGATTCCAAAGGCAATATTCTTTCCACCTCTTAAGTTGGTCCCTTTTGGATTCAATGATTTTTAAAGTGATTTGAGTTCATATTTAAAATAACTTGAATTGGGGAATTCCCAGGCGGTCCAGTGGTTAGGACTCGGTCCTCTCACTGCTAGGAGCCCAGGTTCAATCCCTGGTTGGGGAACTAAGATTCCACAAGCCTCGAGGCGTGGCCAAACAAACAAACCTCAAAAACTTGAATTGTTGAATATGGTTTGTAGTTTTAAAACTTTCAGTAGGTTTTATTGGCATGTGAGTAATGTGGCTATTTTGCAACTAGTTTGCTGGCATCCTCTAGAGACCAGCGGCAGATCAGACTTTAATGAGTTTTAGTTTATGCATTAGATCCTGCTCCAGGGTATAAATAATAGTGAAAGGTTGAAATAAGTTATGGAGAGTGGAATTCAACAAGGTACGTCTAAAAGCTACTCCTCTTCCTTCAGAGACTAATTTAGTTATGTATTCTGGGAAGGTTTTTGGTTTGATTTTTTTTTTTTTTTCCTTCTAGGTATATGTTCAAATTTTCACTGTCAGGCGCATCTTACTAAGTCTTCTAAGCCATTTGAGAAGCAGCCTGATGTGTTTCTGTCTTCTAGAATGTTTCAGGCAAATTTTAGTCAGGTGGATAGTGAGGAAATAATAGCAAAAATAGTAGTAATAATTGCTGTGGGAGCAGCCACCACTTGTTAGTTGTAGTAACTAACAGGCACTATGCAAACACGAGTTATTTCACCCAATTTTCCAAACATCCTGTCAAGTAGCTGTTAGTATTCTCATTGTATAGATGAAGAAACTAAGGCTTGGAAAAGTTAAATAACTTGCCCAGGGTAATTTATAAGTGATTGAGCCAGGATATAAACGCACTTCTTTTGACTTCAAAGCCTGTATTATGAAACATTAGGCTCTATGAATTTTTCAAAGCATATTATCAAAATCATACTTTATGAGTTTTGATTGCTAAGAATATACTAAGTTTCTCCCCCCATTTTAAAGAACTGTTAGAAGGGAGGTTCAAGTAAATGGTGTTCATCTAGGGGTTGGTCTTTTTTTATTTGGTATGTTTGAGGATAATTCAAATTATTGCATACATGTTCACAATAATTCAAATTATTGCATACATGTTCACATTTATCAAAATAATATATATACATAGATGGAAAAGCCAAATCATCTAGGGGTTGGTCTTTTTTTATTTGGTATGTTTGAGGATAATTCAAATTATTGCATACATGTTCACATTTATCAAAATAATACATATACATAGATGGAAAAGCCAAATAGCACTTTAAACCTCAGAGTCAAAAAACACTCACTCCCTTTCCATTAACTAGAGACAAACGTTCTCACCTTTTCTTAGCTGCCTTTTTTACATTTATATTCGGGACACGATAACATTGCTGTTGATTTAGATGTAATCTTTGACTTCTTGCCATAGAAGACTTTTGCCTCCTGTAAACACTCTTGAGTCCACCAGAATCTCTTAGATGTCAGTCTCTGTCCCCTTCCCCCCCTCCCCAACACTGTCCCCCAGTCTGGACTGATTTCTTTTCTAGGCCTGTGGAACAGCTGTCTCCCTGGGACTTTCCTTCACCTGCATCCCCTAGTTCCTCTTGGTTTATGCTCTCATTTTGGTGGAATACATTCTTCGCTAGGCTCTGGAAACGGTAGAGTACATGGAAGGTAAATCTTAAGTCTTTCAGCATGCGTGTAAATGTCTTTATTTTATCTACTTGATTGATAATTTGACTGGGTATGGAATTCTGGCTTGAAAATAATTTTCTCTTAGCATTTTGAAGATATTGATCCATTGCCTTCCAGCTTCCAGCATTGTTGATGAAGGTGCCCTAATGCTTTGTTTATCCTTTATGTGACCTCACGTTTTTAGGTTCTATTCTTTGTCTGTAGAGTTCTGAAATTTCAGTTATAAACCTTACCGAGGATCTTTTAAAATTCATCTTGCTGGACACTCATTGAAGTTTTTGTGTCTAGAAGTGTATTGTCCTGTTCTGGAAAATGTTTGTATAGTATTTTTTTTAATACTTTTTTTGCTGGTTTATTTGTGAAACTCTCCTGTAAGCAGGATGTTTTATATCCCAGACTTATCCTGTAATTTTTTTCATCTCTTGGCCTTTTTTTTCTTTTTTTCCTTTCAGAGAGATTTCCCCCATCATGATCTTTTCAGTTCTTCTATTTTAAATTTTGGTTAATCACTTTTAACTGAGAGCTCTGAATGTTCCTATTTTAGAACATTTTGGTTTTGTTTTTTGTTACAATATTGTGTATCATCTTTCTGATAATAGTAATTTTTTTAAAACTTTTCCTTTGCTCCCTGCAATTGTCTCTGATTCCTGTGAGGTTTTTGAGTTTTTTTAATTTTATTTTTTTCTGTCTCTTTAAGCTTCCTCAGATGTCTGAACATACATGCTATCTGTTTCTATTTAAGATATTAAAAAAACTTATTGAAAGTTTGTGTGTTTAAAGTTTATCACTTAATGAGAATCCCTGTAGGGTTTTAGGCAGAGACCAGCTTTTTTAAAAAATATCTTTTTAAAAATAAATTTATTTATTTTATTTGTTTATTTTCGGCTGCATTGGGTCTTGCTGCGTGCGGGCTTTCTCTAGTTGCGGCGAGCAGGGGCTACTCTTCCTTGCGGTGTGCAGGCTTCTCATTGCGGTGGCTTCTCTTGTTGCGGAGCACGGGCTTCATTAGTTGTGGAGCATGGACTCAGTATTTGTGGCTCGCGGGCCCCAGAGCGCTGGCTCAGCAGTCGTGGCACACGGGCTTAGTTGCTCTGTGGCTTGTGGGATCTTCCTGGACCAGGTCTCGAACCCGTGTCCCCTGCGTTGGCAGGCAGATGCCTAACCACTGTGCCACCAGGGAAGCCCAGAGACCAGCTTTTTTATAGAAAAAAACATGCAGTATCAATAAACCTTTGGCTGTGCCCTTCGTCCAGAGCTAGAGAGTCTGGGAGTTAAGTAAAGGAAGAGGACAGGGAGTTTAAGACATTCACTTTCTCTGTTACTCCTCTAAGTTTGGCATCTCTCTTCCACTCTGAGCTACCCCTGGTGTCCCCAAGACTAGAGCCTCTGTGTTTCAGCTTTTCCAGAAAGGAGATCCTCAGGATTGGGGAGGGTAGTTGCCTGGATGTGTAGTGGGCCTACTAACTCTTCTTAAAGACTTTCAGTAAATTCTGATATTCTTCCCCACCTTCAGCATTATCTCATATACTTCCAGTTTCTGAATCTTCACAGTGTTCTGTGGCTAGAGTTGGCTTGCTGTGTTGTGGCTTCTTATTAGCACATGAAAAGCAGAGAAAGCTGAATTTTATATTAGTTACTACTTGTTCATTTGCCTTTAAAACTTTCTCAGCGTTTTTAGCATCTAATCTGCTTTTGTCTCTGCTGCGATTCTCTTTGTGTCTGTGGATTTATGCCTTGTTTTCCCCTTAACTGTCATTTTAGTTGCGTTTCAGGAGAGAGCAGAGTTAGGTGTATAATCTGTCATTAATGTTGGAAATAGCAAAGCAGTCACCAGCATGGGTGATCCTTACGTTATTCATAGATCTTTTGTCTTGGATTCTCATTTTTAAATTTTTAAATATTTATTGATGTCTGTTTTTGGCTGTGTCGGGTCTTGGTTGCAGCATGTGGGATCCTCCGCTGAGGCACGCAGGCTCCTCGTTGCGTGGTTCAGGCTTCTCTCTAGTTGTGGACTGTGTGCTCAGTAGTTGTGGCACGCGGGCTTAGTTGCCCTGCGACATGTGGGGTCTTAGTTCCCCGTCCAGGGATCGAACCCGTGTTTCCTGCATTGGAAGGCGATTCTTAACCACTGGACCACCAGGGAAGTCCCTGGATTCTCATTTTAATGTCACTGTTGTGTCTTCTGTCTTTGAAAATAACTCTCATGTGATTTGTAGTGTTTAGTGTCAAGAAATATGTATTTTCCAGAAATATGTAATATTTCTATATACTGTAGAGGGAAAAATGGGAAGCTGGATTATTAAAGTCTGCCTTTTTTTCTTTTTCCCCTCAGAGCACTGGTCCTAGGTAACCTCAAGGCAGGGCAGGCTAGCAGGATTCAGGACCAGGAATTGGTCTAGGCTAATGAGTAGGGTACCTGTTTTAGGCAGTGTGGCATGTGAATGCTCTATAAGGCTGAGGGCAAGTAGGCTGAGTGATAGGCAGTGTTCTCTCCTCCTCTGCTTTGTGGTCAGGGTTCAGGATACATTGGAGGAGCTTGGCAGGGGACAGACTCTAGATAGAAGGATTTAGCTGTGGTCCAGCATAGGTAAGGTGGGTCATTTAGGAGCAGATGAGGCAGCTGCTTATTTAAGTACTTGTTACCCTTGGTGTCTCTTATTTATATGGCCCGGTGTGGGGGTCTGTATTGTGTTACATCTTGCTTATGGGTTGGGAGCCAGAGGCGAGGGTGCTTCTGCTGATGAGGCAGTATGCTCCAGTGGTGATGGGATACCAACATGGTACCTGACAGAAGAGGCTGGTAGACACTAAGGACACATACCTCTTTAATGGAGATGAAGAACTTACTTTTCTGCCCTCAGAGGACTGCCCATCTTGCAGTCTCTGCTAGATGGTAAAATGCCCAGCCTCAGTCCCCCAAGAAGATGACTGTTGGCTGATAATGTTGCCTGATCTGAGTGAAGACACCACAGGTGCTTTAGGAAGCTCCTTTATTTTATTTTTATTTTTTAAAATAAGTTTATTTTATTTTTGGCTGGGTTGGGTTTTTGTTGCTGCGTGTGGGCTTCCTCTAGTTGCGGTGAGCAGGGGCTACTCTTCGTTGCAGTGCACGGGCTTCTCATTGCGGTGGCTTCTCTTGTAGTGGAGCATGGGCTCTAGGTGCGTGGGCTTCTGTAGTTGTGGCACTCAGGCTCAGTAGTTGTGGTTCGTGGGCTCTAGAGCGCAGGCTCAGTAGTTGTGGTGCATGGGCTTAGTTGCTCCACTGCATGTGGGATTTTCCCGGACCAGGGATGGAACCTATGGCCCCTGCATTGGCAGGCGGGTTCTTAACCACTGTGCCACCAGGGAAGTCCAGGAAGCTCCTTTAATATCCTCTTGGCTTCTTCTGACTTCTGGAGATTGGCTTGTAAGTGCTTGCCCAGAAAGTGCAAGTAACCAAACTCAGCGCATTGCTGAGGGTGTGAATCCAGGGTTCTTTTCCAGGAGTCATTTCTCCCCAGCAGTGTAAGTTTTAGGATGGTTTGAAACCTGTTCCTACGGTCTTCTCTGCTGCCTATGTAGCAGTACACTTGAGTCCTTAACTCAGAAATCTAGACTTTTTGTCTTAAAAAAGAAATTCTAACATCTTAGACAGTAAACAACAAACATCTCTTACTTGTTAATGCAATAACTGTTTGAATTATTTAGTGAGAGGATAGAATTACACAAATCAAAGTGTTTGACCTTCTTTTTTAACCCCCCCGCACCTCCCCCACCCCAGTTGTGAAATTGAAGTCACATTGGAAGGTGTGTTTCTCTAACGCGTTCTGTAGTGATGTATATGGTTTTAATCATTTTATACTTAGGATGCCTTTTAGCCTCAGTTGGTTCTAATGAACCATAATTATTATTTTCACATTGGCACCCATGTTGTCACAATTTGGCCATTAGATGCCGTTTCTTCAGCTGGTTGACTTTTTTTTTTTTCCTGAAAGCATCTTTGTTTTTTGACAGTAAGACACCTTAGGCACATCTTGAGGTGTCCTGTCCCTGAATTGTAACCAGCTCGTTTTCAAGGAGTACTGGCTTCTTTTAGAGGAGACCAGTATTAGAGATAAAGATCTGGGCATGTGAGATTGTTCCGCATAATGACTAATGGTAGACAGGATGATACCAGATAAGTAGCTACTTGAGTCCGCAGAACAACTGCCCTTTTATAAAAAGTCGTGAGTTTCTGTTGCTAATTTCAGTTTAAGTTTCTTTCTACCTTGTAATCTAATTTTCTCTTTCTTTAATAGTTTTGAACTATTTTATATAGGCACGCCAAAGATACGTTTATAATGTTGTCCTCTCGATGAGAAGTTTTTTTTTCCATTTTACATTCTTGACTCCAGTGGCCTGAAATTGATTTCCAAGTTGGTTTTTCAGTTTTCTCTTTTTTTAGTAAATTTATTTATTTTATTTATTTATTTTTGCCTGCGTTGGGTCTTCGTTGCTGCACGCAGGCTTGCTGTAGTTGCGGTGAGCGGGGGCTACTCTTCGTTGCGGTGCGTGGGCCTCTCATTGTGGTGGCTCCTCCCATTGCGGAGCACGGGCTCTAGGCGCATGGGCTTCAGTAGTTGTGGCTCACGGGCTTAGCTGCTCTGTGTCATGTGGGATTTTCCCACACCAGGGCTCGAACCCGTGTCCCCTGCACTGGCAGGTGGATTCTTAACCACTGCACCACTAGGGAAGCCCCAGTTTTCTCTTGTTGACATCCCTTGAGCCACATCTACCTGAAAAGTAAAAGAAACCCTACCTCACCCCGAGGAACTGCCAAAGAAAACATAGGCACAACATCTGGCAACTCAGATGCTGACCCATACAATTAGTAGATAACTGGAAAGCTCTAGGTCTTCAAGGAACTCTGTTTTTAACTCTTTATTTTCCTGGATGCTACTGGTGGTGGTGTTAATCTTACAGGCACCTAAAGTTGTTGGACTCGGATTCTTGAAGACCTGTGAATAAATGAAGCTGTTCTTAATATCATTGTTGGGCTGAGCTGACATTTTGACTATTATGATTGTCAGCAAATAACAGCCAAATTAATATCAAGAATCATGAGAGATTTTAAAAAATTTACCACAGAAGTTCGGGAGACTCCTTCCTGTTGCATCACATTTTTGCACTGTTCACTTGGTTCCATAACCACCAACTCAGAGGTACCAGCAAAGTTGTATGACAACATTTCAGTCAGGTTTTATATTTGTATTGTATCTAGGTAGCTCTCAATACCTACAAGTAATTTGTGATCTATTCCCAGCTATTTCCAAAGGAAAATAAATGAGTTTATGTTATGATCGTAGGAAGTTTTAGTATAAATATCCAGGATTTGGCATGAGTTGAATATGTGTTATATACCCTTCCAGTTTTATGTTCTGGGGTAATAGTATCACTGCAGAGGTGTGATGCTATGTATAACACTCCATCCCCTGTCTTTTTAGCTTACAAGTTTAACCTGTTTCTTCCATTAGAGTGTAAGCTAATGTGAAAGCAGGGATTTTAACTTGGTCACCGCTGTATCCTTAGTGCCTGCTGCAAGGCTGGGCACACATTAGATGTTCAAAGAATATTTGTTGAATGAAAATATGTTGGTATTATTTCTCTGCCTCAAATCCTTTTGGAAGTACATGATTTTTTTAGGATGTTTTAGGCTGCAAGTTGCAGGAAACTCGTTCAGCTCAGTTTAAATAATGAAGAAACACATCGTTTTGCTTAATGGAAAGCCTTGCATTAGCGGGAGATCCCTGGTTGGGTGAGTCAGTGACTCAGCAGTTAGCGCTGCCATCTCAACAGTCAGCTGCCCTCAGGCTCGTCCCTTCACTGTCAGCAGGTGTCTCGCAGCAGCAGTGAGCAGCGCGAACATGCACTGAGAGAAGGAGAAGAGACTGTGCATCTAGTTCATCTGGGACTGTACGTTTGAGTACCTAAATGTGGCAGGGAAAAATGAAAAACGTCTTTCCTTTCTTGGTGAGGACAGGCAGCATGAATTTGCAGAAACTGCAGGGAGACTAAGAGCCTTCAGATTACAGGATTTTGGAGATGCTGGAATATAGGATGATTTGTGAGACCCGAGCCATACTTAGACATGGGGAAAGTTAAATGAGGGAGAGCTCATTTGTTCTTTTGAGGTGCTCACTTGGGCTTGTGCTCCGTTTTGCTAACCTTCCAAACCTTGGTGCCTTAAAGAGAGTACCTAAAACTGCTAAAGTAGAAAACAAAAGTGGCCCATAATCTCAGCCTCCAAATGATATCTGTTGATTTCAAAAATAAAATGATACAATACTTGCAAATTTTTTTTAAGTTTATTTATTTAATTTATTTAATTTTTGGCTGCGTTTGGTCTCCGCTGCTGCGCGCGGGCTTTTCTCTAGTTGTGGCGAGCGGGGGCTACTCTTCGTTGCGGTGCATAGGCTTCTCATTGCAGTGGCTTCTCTTGTTGTGGAGCACGGGCTGTAGGCGCGTGGGCTTCGGTAGTTGTTGTGGCACACAGGCTCAGTAGTTGTGGCTCGCGGGCTCTAGAGCTCAGGCTCAGTAGTTGTGGCGCACGGACTTAGTTGCTCCGCGGCATGTGGGACCTTCCTGGACCAGGGCTTGAACCCGTGTCCCCTGCACTGGCAGGCGGATTGTTAACCACTGCGCCACCAGGGAAGCCCCGCAAGTTGTTTTAAAAAACTTAAATAGTACAGAAAGGTGTCATAGGCCTGAATAGTCACCCTCTTTTCTGACACATATGCAGCACTGCCTCATTCCTCTCTTCAGAGGTACACATTGTTAACAGTTTTTATGATTCCTTCCAGAAAACAGTTGTGTGGGTATCAGCTACGTGTGCTCATCAGCACATACTGTTCTACTTCATTCCTTTTCACATCTGCATAATATGCCATGGGTGGAGGTGCTCATTAAGCAGTCCTCTTTCGTGGAGCCCTTTGGTTGGGGCTAGATTATACATGTGTTGGTGAACCTGTGTGTGTGTATCAATGAGGCATATTTCTAGTAATGGTGAGATAGCTAGGTCAAAGTATATGAATATTTAAAATTTGGATGGATATTGTCAAATTTCCCTCCCAAAAGGTTACAGCAGTTTCCATTCCTGCCATTATGCTTTCTCCTTTCTGGGTATCATAGTTTTTTTCATTTGTGGCCCTCTGATAGGTAACATTGTTAACTTGTGATTTGAATTTTGTTAGTTGAATTGAGAGAGAAATGGAGTAGCTTATGAGTTTTTTGCCCATTCATGTTTCTTTTCCTGTGAACTGCCAAATGATTGCTCTTTCTGTTATAAGTGAGCTTTGTATGTGAAGGAAATTAACTCATGCTGCCATATATATGGTTGTAAAACGTATTTTTCTTAATCTTTTATTGGTCTTTTTGACTTTATTTTTTGCCACTCAGATTTTTATTTTTATGGAGTTAAATTTATCCACCTTTTTTTCCGTGACTTCTGGCGTTCTGCTCTGAGCTGGCCACTCCACCTGCTGACACTGGTGCGCGGCTTACTGGGCTGTGTACAGCTGTTAGGGCGCACCAGCGGTATGGCTGAGGCAGCTGGGCCCCAGAGCCTCATGATACCAGCCATGTTAGGAGAAGCCACAAGTCCTTGACAGAGCTGAATCTTTGTGTTCTAGGGCTGCTTTATGTCTGTTAGATGTAAGTGGAGTTAGCTTAGTAAGGTGGACAGCGTGCTGAGGCTGAAGCCTAGGGTGCGCGTGGGGGGTTGTATTGGCCGTATTAAGGAGGTACTGGGTAAATTCCAGGTGGCCAGTGAGGTAAAATGGCTTTGGTCTTTTCCTCAGCTGACACTGAAAGGGCTAAGGATAGAGAGTTAGACCAAAGGGCTGTGGTTTTGTGATATAATAAGAAACATATGAACTTCTAAAACTCTTGGAATTTCCTGAGAGATAGGGGTACTAGGGGTGTTTTTTTGTTGTCTTTTTATTCATAATAAACCCCTTTCAACCATATCTAAGTTTCTGCTAATGAGATGATGGGCCCCTAGATAACTTCAGGGTAGGGCTGGTTGCCAGAGGGACCAAGCTTGTGATGAGCAGGTTAGAACTTTCAGCCCCAGGGGCTTCCCTGGTGGTGCAGTGGTTAAGAATCCGCCTGCCAATGCAGGGGACACGGGTTCGAGCCCTGGTCCAGGAAGATCCCACATGTCACGGAGCAACTAAGCCTGTGCGCCACAACTACTAAGCCTGCGCTCTAAAGGCCGTGAGCCACAGCTACTGAAGCCTGCACACCTAGAGCCCGTGCTTTGCAACAAGAGAAGCCACCGCAATGAGAAGCCTGTGCACCGCAACGACGAGTAGCCCCGGCTCGCCGCAACCAGAGAAAGCCTGCGTGCAGCAACAAAGACCCAATGCAGCCAAAAATAAAATAAATAAATTTATAAATAAAAAATAAAAAGAAGTTTCAGCCCCATCCCTGGACCTCCAGAGATGGCAGAGAGAGAGGCTGGAGATGGAGCTTAAGGACCAGTGTCCAATGGTGTAATCAATCATGGCTACCTAATGGAACCTCCTTAAAAACCCCTAAATGACAGGGTTCCAATGATCACATGGAGATGCTGGGAGAATGGTGCCTGGAGAGGCATGGAAGCTCTGCACTCTTCCCCCAATCCTTGTCCTCTGCATCTCTTCCATCTTGCTGTTCCTGAGCTGTATCCTTTTATAATGAATAGGTAATAGTAAGTAAAGTGCCTTCCTGAGTTTTGTGAGCCATACTAGCAAATTATCGAATCTCAGGAGGGGGTTGTGGGCACCCCCGATTTATAGATCAGAAATATGGGTGGCCCAGGACTTGTGTCTGAAGCGGGAGCACTCTTGTGGAACGGAGCCCTTAACCTGTGAGGTCTGATGCTAACTCCAGGTAGTTAGTGTCCGAATCTAGTTGAATCATCAGACATCCAGTTGATGTCCTGAGAATTGGAAAATTGGTTGTTGGTATGGAAAAACCCCACACATTCGGTGTCAGAAGTGTTGTGAGTAAAAACAGCTCATACGGGTCATTCTCTTTTCTGGGTATAATTTTGAACCTGCCTGTTTCTTCTTCTACAGGTGAAAAGATGGCGTTTGTGAAGAGTGGATGGTTGCTGAGACAGAGTAAGTACAGGACATGAGCCCCTTGGGCTGGGTTTCGTGTTGCCTCAGGGCACATCTTTATTTCTGTGGCTGGCACTGCCGGTGTTTACAAACAAATAACAAAGTCTTACTAATGTTGTTGCCCTGGATTTCCTCTTGCAGATTTTTAGAGCTCTATGAACCGTTTTTCTGCACACATGGAGCTTCTTGGTTGCTGCCTTAACAGGAACCCGGGGACAGTAGTAGTCCCTGCTGGCTTCTCTTTTCTCACTACTGTGCTATATTATTATTATTATTATTATTATTTGGCTATGCCGTGCGACGAAGTTAGTTCCCCGACCAGGGATGGAACCCGTGCCCCCTGCAGTGGAAGCCCAGGATGTTAACCACTGGATGGCCAGGGAAGTCGCTAGCATGCTGTATTATTAACGGCTGACCTGAGGTTCTTGGGTCTACCCAAGCTGACCTGATGTTCTTGAGTCTACCCAAGCTGAGCTGATACATTACCATGGAGCTGAGCTAATATATTAGCATGGAGGTACTGCTCGCTTTGTGGGAAACACCTGTCTCATCTGGGGATTGAACAGTGACCAGATTCTGAAATACTAGAGTCTTTAATTATAGATTAACATTTGACCCGAGGGAACAAGTTTATCTAAAACCAAATCTTTTGTGTCTCCAAAAGGACTCTGGAGAAGGGACTTAGTTCTTTTTTTATGGGATTAAGTTCATTTTCTTAGACTCATCTCTATGGGCCTGCATATACTTAACTGCTTATTTCTGAGGCTGCCACCTGAAGTAGGATTCATAGTATATTTTAAAGCTGGAAGAAGCAGCTCTGTTTATTACAGAAAGAGTAAGCAGATTATTCTGCTGTCTTTCTAGAAAGAGCAACATTAAGGGAAAAGTGACCAGTATATTGTTTATGACTCCAGCAAAAGCTTGAGTGGTGATATATACTGTATTGTTCAGATATGAATTTGTATTTAAGGAATATTTTCAATACTTAGCTAAAATTGAGCCTTGTATTCCCATTGTACAGATTTTTATATCAATATAATTATCACAACAGCTCTGTGAGGTAGGTGGCATTACCCCAGCTTCCAGTTGAAGAAATAGAGGTTCACTGATACTAGGTAACTGGTCCAAATGTTAACTATGGGTGCCAAACCTACATTCAGACTCAGGACTGTCTCGTTTCAACATCAACACCCTTTCTACCAGGAGACAAGCTTTCAGCCTGTCTGTCCTGTTACTAGTTTTACGTTCTCAGACCTGGAGCTGATCAGGTGTCCTTTCAAGGTCTATGACAGTTCTGTAGTCTAAGAATAGATGCAGCTATTGTATTGTTGGCTTAAAAAAAAAAAAGTTGTGACATATTGGAATCTAGCCCCAATGTTTGTGTAAGTTTCCTTGTCTTGGGTTTTTAGGATCTTGGGTGATCCTAAAATGGTCAGGGTACATGGAGAGCCTTGCTCAGATCTGGAGGATGTGCCTTCCCTTCCTGCACTCTATGAGGGCAAGTTTCCTTTCTCCATCATAACTCAGTGTAAATGCTCTGTCAACATAAGTGAACAGTGACCCTTTTGACAGTTTTGTGCTTCCCATCAGCGCTTAGCATGATGATGTACACAAAATAGGAGTTCTGTAAATAAGTTGTACAGACTTTTCCACTGTCTTGGTTATGGTTATCTCCAAAGTGTGTATTCAGAAGACTTATTCCATTTCCCCATCTCCCGATGTGTGGGTTGATTTTCCGTCTTTGCTAAAGCAGAAGTATCATTAATAATAAACTAAAATGAGGTGAGTTGTATTATATTCACTGAGTTGCAGAGCAGCAGAGATACACATGTAGTTACATATATGCACCGCTGTCTTCAGGATTCCTTTTCTTGCCATTGGCAGACTCTTAGGACTCAGTATCTGGACTCTGGAGGACAACTTAATTTAGGGTTCTGCAGTCAGGGCTTTGATGGCAGGTGCGATACTTGGGTAGAACTCCCCAACCCGGTGATTACACCTGTCTGTGTTTGGGTGGCTCACTTTGGTAGTTTCTGCACAGCTCAGGCACTGCCAGTTAAATGGATGCTGGGTGTCACTTATTTATCAGTTTGGGCAAGTGCTGTGGTTGCCTCTCAGCAGGGTGGGTGCTTGATAGTGGTAAAAGAAATTCGGAAGGCCGCTGGGTTGAGTATTTGGTTGATACCTATAGCAGACATGGGTGCATAAGGAGAGGCACATGCAATGGAATTTGTGCACATTGGCCATGAACAGGGTGGGATCTATAGGAACAAAAGATGCAGCCGGTAGCGTATGGATATGAGAAAGGTGCAGGGATAACTTTTAGTTTCCCCTTTTGGCTGACAAGGAAATTAGAGTTTTATAAAGTTAAATGCCTAGTCCAAGATTACAAATGAAAGGATGAATTCTCTCAAACTGATAGAGACGTGTGAGGTAGTAGGATGGATGCGTGCTGGGTAGGAGTCAGGCCCTGGGCCTGGGTCAGTGTCTGGGTGTGGATGTATCCAGTGTCTGAGCCTGCCTCTGCATAGCCTTAGGCAGGGAGACTCCCCACACTGTGGGCTGTAAGGGAAGGTGAGCGTTAGAGAAGAGTATATGTGAAGGCCCTTCAAGAAAAAGAGAAAGAAGTTTTTCCAGAAGAGGAAGGTATTACTGTTACTTGTATGTAGAGACTTTACAGTTCAGCGTTTTCCGATCAATCTAGCAGTTAGATACTACTGGGAAGGTTTAGATATACCACATGAAGAGTTAAATATAGACATGTTTCATTAGCTTAAAATCAAAGTTTTATTGAACTTTCTTTTTTTTTTTTTTTTTAAATATTTTGAGACTTTTAAGTTGGCAGCGTTCTCAGTAAGATCGAATTTCTTATCTTAGAGCATGCTGCATGCAGCCCTGGTACAGCATGGGTGTTCATGCAGTTTGGGTCTGCTTTCACTTCCATTTTGATGGACTGCTCTGGGCAATTGTATGCAGGTATACTTTTGGGACCAGAGGAAAGTTTCTTTTGTTTCTGTTACCGGCGAATTAGAGGACAGAGTCCTTGCTTTTCCACTCAAAGGCAACATTTCCCACTTTTCTTCAGGTACTATTTTGAAGCGCTGGAAGAAGAATTGGTTTGACCTGTGGTCAGATGGTCACCTGATCTATTATGATGACCAAACTCGGCAGAGTGTGGAGGATAAGGTCCACATGCCCGTGGACTGCATCAACATCCGCATGGGACATGAGTGTCGGGGTAAGTGGGTCTGTCTTGTCCAGCTTCTGTCGCCTGCCCTTCTGCTTTCTTGATGGGAGTTGATTCTTCTTCCTTACCCATTCTGCTTTCATTTACAGACCAAAGAAGGGTTTCATCTGGGAAGAGGTAACCAGATGAAACCAGACACTTGGATTATGACCCATGTGGGTCGGCAGATTAATTTTCTCCTCTGAATTAGACCATTCTCTCTCATGGAGAAGGTGGTGGAAAACTAAGGAACCAGAGTTCTGGGAACCCCAAGAAGGATGGAGCTACCCTAGGCAGTATAGATTTTGTGACTCAGAAACTGGCTTATTGATAACAACTCTAGTCAGTTTCTTAAAATCCATGATGTCTTTCAATATAATTATCACAACTATTGAAGGAATAGTTTTTTTGTTTTAATAAGCATAGACTTTTCTATTTCTAATTAATGGCATATGTAGACTTCCCTGTTTGTTTTATTAGCTCTGTTGCTATTTGGAATAAAGAGGCTGCTGTAGTAACCATTGGTGTTATAATATCCTGCCCCTATAAGTTCTTGAAACACAAGTCTCTATGGACTAGCTATTGAAATCCTTACTTAAACCAGGCTCAGATATCATAGGTCTTACTTCTTGGTGCACAGAGATACTTTAAACAACTGATTTTCACTTCTAAAGCAGCGATCTAGTTTGATGCTTTGTGAATAAAAGCGGTAAGTATTCTGTTAACTGATGCTTTGCAACACTTTTCGTTTTGCTTATTCTTCTAATGTCTGGGCTATTTTGTATATCACCATATGTGGATTGCGCTCTAGAAGAAGCTTACGTGTTTTCTCCTGCAGAAAGTTTAATTAGAATGGCGAAATGATTCATGTGTTTGGTTCTGTATAGCAGAACAAAGATGTTTTATAATTGTAATGTTCTGAAGTTCTGGTCCTTTGCTTATCTGAGCTGTTAAGAAATCCTTAAAAAAATTATATAAATACTCCTGTATTCTATATATTTTTCATAGATATTCAGCCTCCAGATGGGAAGCCAAAAGACTGTCTGCTGCAGATTGTTTGCCGAGATGGGAAAACCATCAGTCTTTGTGCAGAAAGCACAGATGATTGTTTGTAAGTTGTTTTCCAGTGTGTTTAATTTTAAAAGTGTTTTCTGTTTTAATTTCCAGTTATGAGGAAGGGAGAAGAATGGGAGTGGCGTGTTCCTGTAGGCAGCAGAATAAGTGACTCAGAGGTTGTGTGAAAGAAATGTTAAGAGTCTTAGTCCATGTCTGATAACCCTGATCCTAGTTTCTGCCTCTGCAGAGCTGCCCATGCAGGGTCCCATTGTAGTGAGTATGGCAGAAACGATTAGATACAGTCACTTTGCACTCTCTTTTTTCATTACTAGATGCACATTGGGCGATGGGCATAGTTAAGTGGGTTCTTAAATTTTCTTTTTTTGGCCGTGCCATATGGCTTGTGGGGTATTAGTTCCCCGACCAGGGATCGAACCTGGGCCCTCAGCAGTGAGAGTGTGGAGTCCTAACCACTGGACTGCTAGGGAATTCCCCTTAAATCTTGTTCTTTTTATGTAAATGTCTTTTTAAAAAGTACTGACATCTGTATTATATAGCCTTTTCTTCTTTTGGTGGTTCTTATTTCCATCTGCCATCTCTGAAGAAGGGGTGTGGAACCACAAAGAAGGAAAACCCAACTTTATTAATTCTCAGTCTGTTAACATTAGCATTGATGTAGGATCAGAATCTTGAAAACACTGATTTTTTTTTTTTTCCTGTCCACACTGTACCACTAACAAAGGTTAACTCTGGACATTGTGAGAATTCACTAACAGAGATTATTATAATATTCCTGTATATTAAAATATTCATATATATGTGACAGTTTTATAAAATCCAGCTGACCAGTTTGTTAGAGTGCCTGCCCCTGCATTTCACGTATGTGTTCATCCTCAGTATAGGCATTTATTCCATGCTGATCTCTAGGGTTTATTTTAAATCCTAGATGTAGTTTCTTTTTTACATTCTTCTCATTTATATTAGTGAATCTTAAATGGCACTTTATGGAAAAGATATACCTTTCCTAAAGACTAATGGAGAAATGAACACAGGTCAGGCCAGTTTGCTACTTTTTTATAAACTGGATCTATGTTTTTACTCTTTAATAATTTGAACACTTACTTTGCGCTGGGCACTGTGCTAACTGCTTTATGTATGTTGTTTAATCCTCACCATATCTTATAAAGTGGATACTGTTTCGTTGTAAGAAATTGAGGCATAGTGAGGTTAAGTAACTTTCTGTATCAGTTTTTAATGCTCTTGTAATAAATTACCACAAGCTTAGTGGCTTCGAACAGTACACGTTTCTGATTACATTTCTGGAGGTCAGAGTTCTACACTAGGTTTCAAAGTGTTGGCAGGGCCATGATCCCTTCTGGAGACTCTAGGGGGGAGTCTGTTTCCTTGCCTTTTCTAGCTTCAAGAGTCCTCCTGCATTCCTTGGCTTCTGGGCTGAGCCCTTCTCCTGCTGTCATCTGTGTGATTCTCTGTAGCTGGGGAAGGCTATATGCTTTTAAGGATTTAAGAATAGTTTGAGCCAGCCTCGATAATCCAGTATAATCGTCCCCATTTCAAGGTCCTTAACCTTAAGTATAGCTGCAGAGTCCATTTGCCTGGTGAGGTAACATTTTCAGAGGTTCTGGGGATTAGGATATGGATCTCTTTGTAGGGAGGAGGCATCTGCCTACCATACTTCCCAAGGTTTTAGAACTCGTAGACTAGCCTCAGGATTTGAACCTTTGTTTTCATAGCCCTTTGTTCTTAACTGCTCTGTTCTACTGTTTGCTGAGATGTCACATGTATGGACGGTTCCTTTAAGTAGTAGTGGAAAAAATATCTAGAACTAAAATTTTAGAATATTTTAACAAAACATGAGAGGCTTTTTTGTCATAGAGGAGGGAGAAGGGGTAAAAGTACACTGAAGGACTTGCCTTGTTTGGCATGGAAGGCTGACTTTTTCTTAACCTGTATGGGAAAATAGAGGTTTATTTATGCGTCTAATTTTAGGGAGAGAGCAATGGAGGATAATACTAGAAGAATAACAAAACCCAACAGGTAAACTTAATAAAGCATGACAGGACATGAAGTAGCAGTAATTAGACCAGTGATATCTGTGACTTCAATAAATGTGAGTTGGTTAAATTCTCCTTAAAAAGGATAAGATGTGAGATTGGGCAGAAAATACAAAGTCCAGCTATTTATTCTGTTAACAGGAAACACACTTGAAATAAAATGACACAGAAAGGTAAAAAAAGTAAAGAAGAGGAGAAGAATGTTTGTTTCCTGGGGCTGCTGTAACAAAGTATCACAAGCTAGGTGCCTTAAAACAACAGGTTTATTCTCTCACAGTTCCAGAAGCTAGAAGTCTGACATCACTGTGTCAGCAGAGCCATGCTTCCTCTAAGACTCTGGATAGAATACTTCCTGGCCTCTTCCTAGTTTTGGTTGTGGCCGGTTATCCTTGATGTTCTTTGGCTTGCAGCTGCACCACTCCAGTCTCTGCCTCTGTTACAACATGGTATTCTCCCTGTGTGTGTGTGTGTCCACATTTCCTCTTCTTATAAGGACACCTTCATTCAGTATGACCTCATCTTAATTTGACTCCATCTGCAAAGACCCTATTTCTAAATAATTCACCTGTACTGGGGATTTGGACTTAAGCTTATCTTTCTGCAGGGGATACAATTCAACCCATTACAGAGACCTCTGAGAAAAAAAGGGGAAATGAATCTGTGTCATCTTCCTCAACTACCTAGTGAAATGAAGGGGAAGACATTCAGAAGCGACAGCCAAATAAAGAAGTTTAACTTCAAGCACAGAATACAAAGAGCAACAGTCAGAAAAAGAAATAGAAGATTCTGTTGAGATGTATCACAGTTTTTAACCCTACGCCAACTCCCAGAAGCAGTAACAAGATGAGCTAAGTAAATCTTAAAAATTTTTGGTAGTACCCTGCAGTCTGTAGAGGTGCTGATACTTCTTGAAAAAGCTAAGGAAAAACCCTTAAGACTGTGATATCCTTGGGACCTTAGCAGAGACTGGAAGGTTCCCCCAGGGCTTTTCAGAGCACTGGAAGGCAGAGAAGGATAAGCGAGCCCCGGCATAAGACATTCAAAGGAATTACGCTCAGAAGAGCGTGGAACCCAGATATTTCAGACAGGACTTATTCCCTATCTTGACCACTCACAAAAATTAACTTGAAATGGATTGAAGACTTAAATGTAAGACTGTAAACTGTAAACCTACTAGAAGGAAACATGGTGAAAAAGGTCTTTGACATTGGTCTTGGCAGCGATTTTGGATATGACACCAAAAGTGCAAGCAACAAAAGCCAAAGTAAACAAATTGGGACTACATTAAACTAAGAAACTTCTGCACAGCAAAAGAAACAATTAGAAAAATAACAAGGCATCCTATGGAATAGGAGAAAATATTTGCAAACCATTTATGTGATAAGGGTTTAATATCTAAAATATATAGGGAACTTGTATGACTCCATAGCATAAAAACAAACCAATTAAAAGATGGGGAAAGGACTTGAAAAAACGTTTTTCCAAAGGTGCTTAAGCTCACTAATAATCAGGGAAGTGCAAACCAAAACCACAGTGAGATCACCTCACACCTTAGAATGGCTGTTAGCAAAAAGACAAAAGGTAAGTATTGGTGAGGATGTGGAGAAAAGGGAACCCTGTGCACTATTGGTGGGCATGTAAACTGGTGCAGCCGCTGTGGAGAACAGTATGGCGGTTCCTCCAACAATTGAACATAGAGCTACCATATGATTCAGCAATGCCACTTCTGTGTATATATCTGAAGGAAATTAAATCGTTGTCTCAAAGAGATAGCTGTACCCCTGTGTTTCTCGGATTATTCGTAGTAGCCAAGACATGGAAACAACTCAAGTGTCTGATGATGGATGAATTGATAAATAAAATGTGGTACACACACACACACACACACACACACAGACTTGTGCGTGCATGGGTAATGGACTGTTAATCAACCATAAAACAGGAAACCCTGCCTTTACAACAACATAAATGGACCTTGAGGGCATTATGCTAAGTGAAGTAAGTCAGACAGAGAAAGACAAATACTGTATGTTCTCACTTATATGTAGAATCTAAAGAAGCCAAAATCATAGAAGTAGAGAGTAGAATGATGTTTGCCAGGGGTTGAGGGAAATGGGGGAGATATTGGACAAAGAGTACAAACATCCAGCTATAAAATGAGTGAGTTCTGGGCATCTATTGTACAGCATAGTGACTATAATTAATACTGTCTCATATACTTGAAAGTTAAGAGAGTAGATCTTAAATGTTATCACCAGAAAAAATAAAAGTAATCATGTGCGGGGGTGGAGGTGTTACCTTATTGTGGTAATCAATTCATGATATACGTGTGTCATCATCATGTTGTACACCTTAAACTTACATACGTTATAGTTCAGTTTCTCAAATACCAACATTATTTTTAGTAGCAAAATATTGTTGACCATCTAAATCTCATATCATGGAACATTATGTAGCCATTAAAAAAATCAAGTAGATCTGTGTGTATAACATGAACAGATACTGCTAGTTCTAGTATAGTTAAGCATGGCACATTGTACATTTATTTAAAAAGTAAAGGAAAAACTGTAGAGTAGATTATGCTTTAAATATTACATATGTACTATAGATTTCTTTCTTTACATATCATATATTCCTAGTGCATGTCTTAGATGAGTTGATTGAGTAGGTTTTGAGGCAAGGGCTTCAGATCTGTTCTTAAAACAAGCTTTTTCAGAAATTCCGATGCCAATGCAGGTTTGAGAACTGTTGAGATAGATGTTGGATTGCCTCAAATAAAGTACCTCTTTCTTTTCTTCAGGGCCTGGAAATTTACGCTTCAGGATTCCAGGACAAACACAGTAAGTTACTAATGGCAGTCAATAGTAATGTTTTCACTTAGTCTTGCTGTAACAAATGGGAGAACAGGAGGTTAAGAAGGGAAATGGGGAAGAGGTTTTTTTTTGCCATCCGGCTCAGGGTGAGCAAGCAGATAGGCAGGCTGTGTTTTGCTGACAGTGAGGAAGCTGGATTTTGCCAAAACATTTTGGCAGGAGGAGCCCTCCTAACACAGGCACACTGGTCCCAGTGTTGTTTTCTAGAAATGTTTGTATCTCACAAAGATTTGCAACACTTTGAACTCTGCTGTCCTTTACAGAGAAGGCACAGAAGGGACCACAGGGTCCTTTTCATGAATAGCATCTCAGCCTGTGAAATAAACATTTTTGGGACTTGTACTTGTCTCTAGTTTCTTCTGACTTTAGGAAGTAACTGAGACAGTAAACCCCATTTGTAGAGGCTAGTGATACCATCTTGGTGTCTGTCAGGGAATCAAAGGCAATTCCCTCTGGTCAACATTTTCATTCTTCAGATAGGGTTTTATTTTTTCATTTATTTCTCTAGGAAGAAAAGATGAAGGTAGATGGTGCTTTTTTTTTTTTTTTTTTTTTTTCTGCGGTACGCGGACCTCTCACTGTTGTGGCCTGTCCCGTTGCGGAGCACAGGCTCCGGACGCACAGGCTCAGCGGCCATGGCTCACAGGCCCAGCCGCTCCGCGGCATGTGGGATCTTCCCGGACCGGGGCACGAACCCATGTCCCCTGCATCGGCAGGCGGACTCTCAACCACTGCACCACCAGGGAAGCCCTAGATGGTGCTTTTTAAAGAATTTGTACAGGTGGGAAAAGAAAGTAAAAAGATTTAATATCCAAATGCTGTTTTTTCCTACTTTTATTAGCTCAGGACTGTTCTTCCTCCTAAGATTACTCTACAGCTCCAGTTACCTTTTCTTTGATGAAAATCCTCTACTTGAATGAAGTTAGTATTGATGATTCATATAGTTAGGGGCAAGAGCCAAGGTGATTCTTCATGTGGATATTTTTAAAAAGAGTGCACATATTTTTGTTTACCACTGGTGGGTAATTTACTGAAAGATTTTTAAATTTTTTAATGTAAAAACCAGATTGTGAGTGTAGAACATATCTCTGACTGCTACGTTTTAGATTGTAGGATTTTTATTTGTGAACAGAAGGGTTGTTGAGAGTGGTGTAACATCTTTTAAAAGGCCTGGGTAACAGGGGAGGCCCTGCGGCCCTCTTGGGCAGTGAGAGCTCTACTTCTGCCCCCTGCTGGTGGCTGAGGAGGACCACATCTGCCTGAATTCAAAGGACCCTGGGTGGTGGGCCAGGGGAGGGTGGTCCTGCTAGTCATTGCTTCTCAGAGAGCTGTTATAGTTCCTCTTCAAAGATTAAACTTTTTGGCTTTTAATTTTTTTATTTGCTAAATAAAAGGGTATAGTATCATAAGAGCCTTTAGTTGCTTTGTGGCAACTCACTTGTTTTCATACTTTCTCTCCTCTCAAGGCTTATGTTGGCTCAGAAGTCATGTATGATGAGACTGCTGTGGTTTCCTCCCCACCTCCTTACACAGCCTATGCTGCACCAACCCCTGAGGTAGGGAGCAAATCTTTGCCTTATAGAATCCAAGTGAGGGGAACTTGGGGTCTCTGTGCTACTGTGCTTTTAAAACAAAAGAAAACTTTGAGCCAGCCAGTATCAGAGAAATTAGAAATGTACTGTAAACCCTTTTCTTCTTTAAAATTTTCTTTTTTAAATAGATTGTTGTCATCTTTTGCTTTCCTAAAATAAAGCAACTGCTTTACAATCTTCCGGTTCAGATTTTCTTTTTAAGATAGACCTAAAAATGAATCATGGTAATATGATTTTGATGATTCAAGTTTATACTTAATTATTTACTTGAATACTCTATATCAGCAGAAAAAATGCTTTTTTTATTTTGAAAAAACAAAAACAAAACTTTAAAAAAAAATCACATGCCAAATACCTTGTGGTATCCCCTAGTTAGAGGTGCCAGGTGTTCAGTGCTACATATAGAAGTCTCTTGTGGGAGGCACTTTGATTTTTTTTTTTTTTTTTTTTTTACTTTTAATTTTGAAATAATTATAGATTCACAAGAAGTTGCAAAGGTAATATGGAGAAATCTCATGTCTCATGTACTCTTCACCCATTTCCCCAGCTGTTACATGGTAGATAAAATCAAAACCAGGAGTTTGAAATTGGTGCAATGTTTATGTCTTGTTCCATGTCATTTTATCATACGTGTAGGTTTGTATAACCGCCACCTCAATCAAGATATAAAACTGTTCATAATATCTTCTTCCTGCTACACCCTCTCATAGTCACACCCTTCTTCCCCTTCCCTAACTCCTGTCAACCACTGATTTGTTTGCCATCTGTATAACTTTGTCATTTCCACAGTGTTATATACATGGAATCATACAACATGTGATCTTTTGAGATCTTTTGATGTTTTCACTAAGCACAACGCCCTTGAGAGTCATCCAAATTGTTGCATGTGTCAATAGTCTGTTCCTTTTTATTGCTAAGTAGTATGCCATGGTATGGATGTACCACATTATGTATTGAAGAACGTTTACCTATTGGGAGACATTTTGGTTGTTTCCAGATTTTGGCTGTTACCAATAAACCTTATGTGAACACTCATGTACAGGTTGTTATGCAGACATAAAGTTTTATTTCACTGGGATAAGTGCCCAAAAATGTAATTGCTGCGTCGAATGTATGGTAAGTATATGATTCGTTTTTTAAAAAGCTGACAAACTGCTTTCCAGAGTTTCTCTACCATTTCTCTTTCCCATCAGTAGTGTATGTGTGGTTTACTTTCTCTGTATCCTCACCAGCATTTGCTGTTGTCGCTGTTTTTTATTTTAACTATTCCAATAGGTGTGTAGTGATATTTCACTGTGATCCTAATTGGCATTTCCCATAGCTTGTGATGTTGAACATCTTTTTATGTGCTTACTTGCCATCCATATATCCTGTCAGTGAGATGTGTCTTCATGTCCTTTGCTCATTTTCTACTTGTTTTATTATTTTTTTATTGTTGAGTTTTGAGAGTTCTTATATATATGTTTGAGATAGGAATCCTTTGTCAGATATGTGATCAGTAGCATATCTTTTTATTTTCTTGACAGCGCCTTTCACAGAGTTTTAAATTTCGATGCAGTCCAATTTATCAGTTTTTCCTTTTATGGACTGTGTTTTGTTGTCATGTTTAACACTTCACCTAGACCAAGTTTCCCAAGATTTTCTCCTGTGTTATCTTCTGAAAGTTTCATAGTCCTAGGATTTATACACGAGTTTTTTCTGTTGTCAGTTAATTTTTAATAAGGTGTGAGGATTATGTTGAGGTTCTTTTTTTTTTTTTTTTTTTTTTTTTTTTTTTGCATATGGATGTCCAATTGTCCCATCACTATTTGTTGAAAAGACTGTTAATCCTTTCTGGAATTGGTTTTGCATCTCTGTAAAAAATCAGTTGGCTGTATTTATGTGTGTCTGTTTCTGGGTTCTCTGTCTGTTCCATCCTCTGATAACACACAGACTTGATTACTGTAGCTGTATATCAGTAATAAGTCTTGAGATTGGGTAGGCTGATTCCCCCCACTTCATTCTTCCTTTTCAGAATTCTTTTAGCTATTCTGATTCCAGTTCCTTTCCATGTAAATTTGTCTAAGTGTACAACAAAATCTATCTGGGATTTTGATAGAAATCAGGTTTTTGGGGGGAGAATTGACATCTTTATTATGTTGAGCTTCCAGTCCATGAAAATGGACTGTCTATTTAGATCCTGTTGATTTTTTTTCACTAGCATTTTGTAGCTTTCAATATATAAATCCTGTATGTGTTTTGTTAGATTTATACTTAAATATTTCTTTTTTTTTGAATTTTTGTATACGGTATTTCAAATTTCATTTTCTCCATATTTATTGCTAGTATATAGAAACACAGTTGATTTTTATATGTTGATCTTGTAGCCCGTGAACTTATTACTAAACTCACTTATTAGTTCCATAAGTATTTTATTTTATAAATTTGTTTATTTATTGGCTGTGTTGGGTCTTTGTTGCTGTGCACGGGCTTTCTCTAGTTGCGGCGAGCGGGGGCTACTCTTCGTTTGTGGTGCGCAGGCTTCTCATTGTGGTGGATTCCCTTTCTTGCCAAGCATGGGCTGTAAGCGCGCAGGCTTCAGCGGTCGTGGCTCGCGGGCTCTAGAGCACAGGCTCAGTAGTTGTGGCGCACGGGCTTAGTTGCTCTGCGGCATGTGGGATCTTCCCGGACCAGGGCTCGAACCGGTGTCCCCTTCATTGGCAGGCGGATTCTTAACCACTGCACCACCAGGGAAGTGCGAGTATTTTATTTTAGATTCTTTGGAATATACTACAAAGACAGTCATGTCATCTACAAATAGAGTTATTTCTTCCTTTGTAGTCTGTGTACCTTCTATTTCCTTGCCTTGCCTTGCCTTATTGCCCTGGTTAGAACTTCCAATATTATATTGAAGAGCAATGGTGAGAGCAGGCATTCTTGCCTTGTTCCTGATTTTACGGGGAATGCATTCAGTTTTCCCACACTAAGTGTGATGTTTTTTGTAGATGTTCTTTGTCAAGTTGAAGAAAGCCCTTCTTTTTTTTAGTTTTCTGAGTGTTTACCATGAATGGGTGTTGGATTTTGTCAAATACCTTTTCTGCATCAATTGATTTGATCATGTGATTTTTTTTTTTTTTTTAAACCTTACTAATATGGTGGGTTACATTGATTTTCGGATACTGAACCAGCTTTGCATCCCTGGAATAAATCTCACTAGGTTGTGGTGTATAACTCTTTTTATTTATTGCTGAATTCTGTGTTTGCTAATATTTATTAGGAGTTTTTGCAACTGTATTCATGAGGGATATGGGTCTGTAGTTTTCTTTTTTTGTACTCTGTTTTATTTTGTTATCAGGTGATACTGGCTTTATAGAAGTTTAGGAACTGTTCCATGCTCTTGTATTTTCTAGAAGATATTGTGTAGAAGTGATGTTAATTCTTCTTTAATCATTTGGTAGACATTTCCAGTGAATCTGGGCCTGCCTGGAGATTTCTTTTTGGGGATATTTTAAATTACAAGTTCTGTTTTCTTAATAGTTACAGGACTATTCATTCTCTATTTCATATTGAATGGGTTGTGGTATTTTATACTTTTTGAGGAATTGGTCCTTTTCATTTATATAAGTTGTCTAATTTATGTGTGCAGCTCTGTCATTTGGTCCATACACACTTATATTTTCTTGGTGGATTAACCTTATCATCATTATGTTATGTCTTTCTCTGTTTCTGATAATTTTCTTTACTCTTATGTCTACTCTGTCTGATATTAATGTAGCCACTTCTGCTTCCTTTTTATTAATGTTTGCATATCTCTTTTCCCATCTTTTTTCTTTCAACATACATATTACATTTGAAGTTTCTTATAGACAGCATATAGTTGGGTCATCCCCTCATCCCCCCATCTGACAAATCTCTATCTTGTAACTGGTATATTTCGGCCATTTACATTTTTTTATTGTGTAAGTTTAAGGTGTACTATATGTTATTATTTTTTTATTATTATTATTTTTTTGCTGTATGCGGGCCTCTCACCATTGTGGCCTCTCCTGCCGCGGAGCACAGGTTCTGGACGTGCAGGCCCAGCGGCCATGGCTCATGGCCCCAGCCGCTCCACGGCATGCGGGATCCTCCCGGACCGGGGCACAAACCCGTATCCCCTGCATTGGCAGGCGGACTCTCAACCACTGCGCCACCAGGGAAGCCCTACTATATGTTACTTTGATACCTTTATATATTGTAAATGATCGCAAATGTAGCAATATTTATTACACTACATAATTACAGTATGATATTATTGTCTGTATTCATTATATGATGGATTAGATCTCAAGGCTTATTTAATACTTGTTACAAGTTTGTACCCTTAAACACCATCACTCTTACTCTTCCCCACAGACTATTTGCATATAATGTAATTTTGATACGTTAAGTATGCCATTTTATTTTTTATTTTCCTTTGGTTCTGTTTTTCATTGCTGTATGTTCTTTTACTTAAGCTTTTTGTGAGTTACTAGAACATGTTTTACCTTATTTATTATTTATTAATTTTTATTTTTATTTATTTTTTTGGCTGCACTGCATGGCTTGTGGGACCTTAGTTCCCCGACCAGGGAGCTAACCCAGGCCCTTGGTGGTGAGAGCGCAGAGTCCTAACCACTGGACTGCCAGGGAATTCCCATAGAACATGTTTTAGAATTACATTTTGATGTATCTGTAATGTTTTGAGTATCTCTTTGTATTGCTATTTTAATGGTTGCTCTAATTATTACATTGTACATATACACATATTTTTCAAAGTCTGGTGTTCACATTTTACCAGGCCCAGTGAAGTGTCAAACCATTACCTCTAAATTCCTTTTTTCTCTCTCATTTTATGGTATAATTAAGTATTTCTTTTACATGTATTGAGAACCATATTAGATGGTGTTATAGATTTTGCTACAGCTGTCAAACTTATTAGAAAAATCAAGATGTGATTTTTATTATATTTACATGTATTCTGCTCTGACCATATATTTTTACCTCCTGATATTTCAAGATTTCGTTTATTATTTACTGTTTAGTGAACTTTTGTCATTCTCTTAGGATAGATCTGCTGGCAATAGATCCTCAGTTTTCCTTCATCTGAGAATGTCTCAATTTCATCTTTGTTCTGAAGAATATTTTCAGTAGTATAGAATTCTGAGTTGACATTTCTTTCGGCACTTGGTAAATGTGTGCTATTTCCTTTGGCCCTTCTGATTTCTGATTAGAAGTCGGCTATCATTTGAATTTTTTTCCCCCATACACGTAGTGCATTGTTTCTGGCTACTTTCCTTGTCTTTAGTTTTCAGAAGTTTGACTGTGATGTGTATATTTGGGGATTTATCTTATTTGGTGTTCATTCAGTTTCTTGAATATGTAGGTTTATGTTTCTTGCTAAATTTGGGAAATTTTAACCTATTATTTCTGGAATGTTGTTTTAGACCCACCCTCTTTCTCTAATGAAACTGATGACGCAGATGTTAGATGTCCCACATGTCTCAGAGTTTTTGTTCATTTTTTTTCTTCAATCTGCTTTTTCTCTATTCTAATTAGGTAATTTCTACTCTTTATATTCATGTTCCTTGATTATTTGTCATCTCTATTTGTTGTTGAGTCCATTCATTGAATAATTTATTAGTTATTTTTATATTTCTAAAATTTTCATTGGTTATTCTTGATATATATCTTTATATAGTTCTTCCTGATATTTTTCTGGTTTTGTGGAGACTTCCTGTTTCTTTTAGGAATTTCAAACATGTTCTTAATTACTTATTGAAATATTTTAATGATAGCTGCTTTAAAATCCTTCCTAGGTAATTCCAACATCTTTGTCATCTTTGTGTTGGTCTCTTTTGTTGTCTTTTCTCATCCAGTTTGAGATCTTCCTGGTACTTGGTATGATGAATTATTCTTTATCAAAACCTGGACATTTTAAATATTGTAAGACTGAATCTATTTAAGTCTTGCATTCTAGCAGACTTCCTCGTAATGCTCCTCTGCTGGATGAAGAGGGGGTCTGCTTTGTTCCTTCATGTAACGGTGGAAGTCCAGGTTGTCCCCTGGGTCCCAGTTGACACTGGCTCATTGTCACTGCTGGGAGGGCTGGGAATTCAGGCCCTTCTCTAGGTCTCTGCTGACACCAGCCTGCCTGGGAGTTGGAGGGACTTTCCCTGCTGCTCCCCACTAGCCTTCACTGATACTATGGTTACTGTTAAGAGGTTGTGGAAGTATTTGCTCTCAACTGGGTCTCTGTTGATCCTACTCCAGCAGGACAGGAAGGGGCACCTTGTTTCTGCTGGGCAGAGATGGGAGTTCTGGTTCGTTGCATGGTCTCCACTGACACTGTGGCATGGGACTGGAGGTGGCCTGTTTCCATCTGGTAGGGATGAAATTCCCAGCTTCCGACTTGGCCTTCTCTGACACTGTTTGAGATGGGGGTGGGAGAGCATCTTTCTCCATACTTGACTTTGCTGGTGGGAGTAATAGCCACAGCTATTTTTGTGTTGTTTGGCTGGAGTGGAGCAGTTACTGCCTGAAAATGGTCTCTCTGGCCAGATTGGCCTTTTCCTTCTTAGGCTCTTTGGGTAGAGACAGCAGGCTTTCCTTGAGGCAGACCAAAAAAGGTCTGCACATGTTGGCATTTCTTGGTTGCTGCTTCTACATTATCCAGTCGAATGTAGGGGGCAAAAAGAAAACCCAGGGAACTCACTGTGTGTCCTTCTTAGGGTCGTGAGGTCCCTAGACAGTCAACTGCCTTCTCTCCACCTTTCAGAGTCTCCTTGTGTTTGTTGTATGTATAGTGTCCAGGGTTTTCAGTTGTACTTAGCAGGAAGAATAGGGAAAACAACGTCTGCATCTATTCTGTCTTACAAAAGCATAAATTCTGTCTCCTGCTTTTGTAAGATAACAAGTTTAGATCTACATACGTATTTGCCGGGCCACAGCTCCCTGTTCTCCCCTGTGCATAGTCTTTGTCACATAATGACAATAATTGTAATTGTCTGTAAACAAGTCTGCCCTGTCACCACCTGTGAGCTCATAAAGCTAGGCCTTTCATCTCCGTATTTCCCAGTATACAGTAGTCCTTTACTTGGTCAGTGGAGGCAGTCCACTGCCCATTTCTGGCAATGACCTTTCATAGGCATGTCCTTTTGGAAAACTGCCAGTCACCTGCCCAGGCCTCAGACCTCAGACCCCCCAGTGTTCTCAGTCTTTTATATTCTCCTGCCAGGAACTTCTGGAAATTGGGCTGGGGAGGGTTTTGCTGCTAGGCTGGCTTCAGCAAGAGAAAACTGGCTTTGGATGAATCTCGTTTATCACCTGGTCCAAACTGATCATTTTAGAGATGAACAAAACAAGGCCTACAGTAGTTAGATGACTTACTGAAGTTCAAGTTAATGGTACAGCTGAAATGAAATTGGAATCTCTGGCAAGTCCAGTTCTCTTTTTTGTTGTGTTTTCCACCTACTTTATTTTACAGCCTGAAAGTAGATTCCAGTTGTGGGTTTGTTTTTTTAGAATCTTAAAACAAAGGGCATAAGCACACTGTCTCATGTTCTTTCTTTATTGTTATAATTTTTAAAATATTTATTTATGTATTGGGCAGCACCAGGTCTTAGTTGCGGCGTGCGGGATCTTTAGTTGTGGCATGGGAATGATCTCTTAGTTAGTAGCAGCATGCGTGCGGGATCTAGTTCCCTGACCTGGGATTGAACCCGGGCCCCGGGAGAGGCCGCAACGGAGGGAGGCCCGCATACCACAAAAAAAAAAAAAAAAAAAAGAAAAAAAAAAGAAAAAAAAAAAAACAAAGGGCATAAGCACACTGTCTCATGTTCTTTCTTTATTGTTATAATTTTTAAAATATTTATTTATGTATTGGGCAGCACCAGGTCTTAGTTGCGGCGTGCGGGATCTTTAGTTGTGGCATGGGAATGATCTCTTAGTTAGTAGCAGCATGCGTGCGGGATCTAGTTCCCTGACCTGGGATTGAACCCGGGCCCCCTTCATTGGGAGTGTGGAGTCTTAGCCACTGGACCACCAGGGAAGTCCTGTCATGTTCTTTATTTTTTTAATAGAGTGTCAAACTTTATTGACTGCAACCTGGAGAACCAATTTTAATATATTTCTGGTGGTTTCCAAATTGTATTTTTCAAAATAGATGTATAATTGACATGCAACATTGTATTAGTTTCAGGTATACAACATAATGATCTGTATTTGTATATATTGCAAAATAATCACTGCACTAGGTCGAGTTAAAATCTGTCACCATACATAAAGAATTTTTTTTCTTGTGTTGAAAACTTTTAAGACCTATCCTCTTCGCAACTTTCAAATGTGCAGTATAGTATTATTAACTATAGTCACCATGCTGTATATTATATCCCCATGATTTATTTATTTATTTATTTAATTTTATTTTTGGCTGCTTCGGGTCTTCGTTGCTGCACGTGGTCTTTCTCTAGTTGTGGCGAGTGGGGGCTACTCTTTGTTGCAGTGTGCGGGCTTCTCTTTGCGGTGGCTTCTCTTGTGGAGCATGGGCTCTGGGCGCATGGGCTTCAGTAGTTGTGGCTCACGGGCTCTAGAGTGCAGGCTCAGTAGTTGTGGTGCACGGTCTTAGTTGCTCTGTGGCATGTAGGATCTTCCTGGACCAGGGCTCGAGCCCATGTCGCCTGCATTGGCAGGTGGATTCTCTTCCCACTGTACCACCAGGGAAGCCCCCTATTTATTTTATGACTGGAACTTTGTACCTTTTGTCTCCTTCACCCAATTCGTTCACGCCCACCACCCCCAGGCCCCCCTTCCTCTCTGGCAACCACCAGTCTGTTCTCTGTATCTGTGAGCTTGCTTTTTTGTTTTTTAGAAAATATTAGATTCCACATACAGATGAGGTCATATGGTATTTGTCTTTCTCTGTCTGACTTCTTTCGAAAACTCAAGGTCCATCCATGTTGTCAAAATTGGCAAGATGTCCTTTTTTAATGGCAGAATAATATTCCATTGTATATTTGGACCACATTTTCTTTATCCTCTTGCTGATGTACACTTAGGTTGTTTCCATATCTTAGCTATTGTAAATAATGATGCAGTGAACATGGGGATACAGATATCTTTTTGAGTTAGTGTTTTTGTTTCCTTTGGGTAAGTACCCAGAAGTGGAATTGCTGGATCAACTGGTAGTTCTATGTTTAAATTTTTGAGGAACTTCCTTCCATTACTGTTTTCCATAGTGGAGGCAGCAATTTATATTCCTATCAGCTGTGTATGAGGGTTCCCTTTTCTCCACATCCTTGCCAACACTTGTTATTTCTTGTCTTTTTAATAATAATCATTCTAACAGGTGTGAGGTGATACCTCATTTTGGTTTTGATTTGCATTTCCCTGATGATTAGTGATGTTGAGCATCTTTTCATGTGCCTGTTGGACATCTGTATTTCTTCTTTGGGAAGATGTCTGTTCAGTTCTTTGGCCCTTTTTTTAATCAGATTATTTTTTTGCTGTTGAGTTGTATGAGTTCCTTACATATTTTGGATATTAACTTCTTATCAGATATGTGATTTGCAAATATTTTCTCCCATTCAGTAGGTTGCCTTCTCATTTTGTTGGTGATTTCCTTTGCTATACAGAAGCTTTTTAGTTAATGTAGTCCCACGTTTATTTTTGCTTTCATTGCCTTTGCCTTTGGAGTCAGATCCAAAAAATCATCACCATGACCAATGTCAAGGAGCTTATCACCTTTGTTTTTTTCTAGGAGTTTTATGGTTTCAGATCTTACATCTTTAATCAATTTTGAGTTAATTTTTGTATATGGTATAAGATAGTGGTCTAGTTTCATTCTTTTGCATGCGGCTTTCTACTTTTCCCAGCACCATTTATTGAAGAGACTGTGCTTTCCCCATTGTATATTCTTGGCTCCTTTGTTGTAAGTTAATTGACCATATATGTGTGGGTTTATTTCTGGGCACTCTCTTCTGTTCCATTGATCTGTGTGTCTGTTTTTATGCCAATACCATACTGTTGTGATTACTTTGTAATATAGTTTGAAATCTGGGAGCATGATGCCTCCAGCTTTATTCTTCTTTCTTTGGCTATTTTGGGTCTTTTGTAGTTCCATACAAATTTTAAGATTGTTCTATTTCTGCAAAAAATGCCATTGGAAGTTTGTTAAGGATTACATTGAATCTGTAGATTACTTTGGATAGTATGGACATTTTAACTATTCTTCCAATCTGTTAGCTTGGAATATCTTTCCATTTATTTGTATTTTCAATTTCTTTCATCAGTGCCTTATAGTTTTCAGTGTACAGGCCTTTCACCTCCTTGGTTAAATTTATTCCTAGGTATTCTATTGTTTTTTTGTTTGTTTTTGTTTTGCTTTTTAATTTTTCTTTTATATTAGGGTATAGTTGATTTACAATCTTGTTAGTTTCAGGTGTACAGCAAAGTGATTCAGTTATACATACACATATATCTATTGTTTTTCAGATTCTTTTCCCATATAGGTTATCACAGAGTGTTGAGTAGAGTTCCCTGTGCTATACAGTAGGTCCTTGTTGATTATCTATTTTATATATAGTAGTGTGTATATGTTAATAATTTATTGTTTTTGATACAATTGTAAATGGGATCATTTTCTTAATTTCCCTTTCTGAACGTTTGTTATTAGTGTATAGAAATGCAACAGATTTCTGTATATTGATTTCGTATCCTGCAACTTTACTGAATTCATTTATTCTTATAGTTTTTTGGTGGAGCCTTTTTGGTTTTCTATATATAATATTCTGTCATCTGCAAGTAGTGACAGTTTTACTTTTTCCTTTCCCGTTTGGATGGCTTTTATTTCCTTGTCTAATTGCTCTGGCTAGGCCTTCCAATAGTTTGTTGAATAAAAGTGGTGAGAGTGGACATCCTTGTCTTGTTCCTGATCTTAGAGGAAATGCTTTCAGTTTTTCACCATTGAGTATGATGCTAGCTATGGCCTTGTCATATATAGCTTTTATTATATTGAGGTATGTTCTCTTTATACCCACTTTGTTGAGAGTTTTTATTATAAATGGATGTTGAAATTTCAAAATTGTATTTCTAATGGGCCTATATCTTTTCAGCAGGCATACGGCTATGGTCCGTACAGTGGTGCATACCCGCCAGGAACTCAAGTTGTCTATGCTGCAAATGGGCAGGCTTATGCTGTACCCTACCAGTACCCATATGCAGGTAACTTAACGCCAGCCTTTCATTCCTTGTTTCTCTTCATTTAGTGAGTAGATCAATAAAGCCTGAAGAATTTTTATTTCTCAATTTAAAGTGAGCTATGTTTCTTCTGGTTAGACTAGAAATCACTCCACTACTTTAAAAAAAAAAAAAGCATTATATATCTTCACATTGCTTCACAAAAGTTAGAGTGGGCTTGATTTTTAAAACTTCACTAGTGTATCCAGATTCATCCCCAAGAAGAGAATTTGTACTTACTGAAATTCATTTACATTAAGAAGCAACCAAACTAAGAGGCCCATTTTAAGGGATAAAAGGTAATCTTTCTTTTTTTTTTCCTTCTGGTAATATCCTTCAAAAATTATCACTGCTTAGGTGTGATGTTCCATTTTGCAGGTGAAGTAGAGGCCTGGGAGGGCTTATATTTATTCTGAGCTTTTAATGGGTTCCTTTCATCTTCACCTCACCCGAAACAAGTTGTTAGGTGTGAATGACTGGCCTGTGTAGGAGACATCAAGTCCTAGGTGCAGCATGGGCAGGGGAAGTCTACAGAGTGGAGGTGCAGGAATATGCTGGCGCCTACAACTAGGGCAAGGGGGACCAGAGCTACGTGCCTGATGGCCTGAAGAGTGAGGCTACACCCAGACCCCAATGAGCAGGTGAAGTCAGGCAGGGGCAGGTCACAGTGGGTATGGCATGTCAGAGCGACACACAGGAGAGTGAGTTGGTGAATAGACTGGAATGGGAGTGTAGAGCTTGCCAAGAGATCAGAACTCTAAGTGGCTGTGAGCAAACCTGGCACAGTGCCTTAACACAGAAGCAGTAGCAGGAGAGTGTGTTTACCAGAAGGGTGAGTGGTCACCGATATGAATGCCGCAGAGAAGCCAAGGGGGCTGCCACAGGGTCTCTGGATTTGGCCAGCCCCAGACTCAAAGTGTCCTTTTGGTTAGTGGTGGTTACTTTGGTTTCTCATGCATTAGCACCTAATACAAGAGAGTTTCTCCTGTTACCTGTTTCTGGAATCTGATGCAGTGCACTCAACTAGCATAGACTGAAGGATTCTGCCTTGCTTGATTTTTTTTTTTTCATGTCAAGTTGAAAACTGATAAAATAATGATGCTGAAAAATGAACTATTTGTCTATCCTCTAATCCTAGCACAACTATTTTTGTTTGAATTATTTTCCCCATGTAAAATAATTGTTTCATCTTTATTATCTTACATTACTTTTTGCATTCTATTCTCATTTTATCAATAAAATTTTATGTATTATGTCCAGAGTGCTACATAATCTTCTTAAGTATTTTTAATGATTGCATACTGTCATGTGGGGTGATGTATTATTAGTTAAATCTTTACTTTTTTCTTTTCATCTTTACTATTGTAGACATTGCTTTGAATATTTCCAATCATTTTCTTTTCCATTCCTGTTAAATATGTCTTAGAATACGTTTCTGATTTCTCTATATTAAATTAATATGTCAAAGGGCATAAACATTTTTGTTTCTTTTGATACCATTAAAAAATTATAAAAGTTTTCAAACATACAAAAGTAGGGAAAGTAAATGAACTGTGAAATTTGCCTGTTACCAGCTTCAACAGTTACCACATCTTGTTTCACCTGTACCTTCTCTCCCCACCTCTGGATTGTTTTGAGGGAAATTCAGACTTTATATCATTTCATCTGACAGTATTGCAGTAAGTCTTGATACCATTTACCAAGTTAATTTCCAGAATAGTTCACCAGTTTATAATGCCACTAGGAGTTAGTGATGTACTGGTTTCTCTGTAGTCCCATAAAGATTGCCTGTTGTTGTGCTCTGAAAGTTTTGATAAGGTCTTAACATGGAGTCAGGTTGCTTTAGTTTACATTTCTGTGATGACTGGCAAAGATAAACATTGTACAATTGTTTACAAATTAGATTTTCCCTTGTATGAATTATTTTTTTTCCCCATTTATTTTGGGGTTGCTGGTCGGTTTTTAAGCCCTAGCCTAATCGTCTGATGAGAACCAGCCTTTTATTCAGCCCCTAGGCCACAGACTGGGATAATCCCAGCTGTTTCTAATTCTGTAGAAAAGCAGAAGTTCTGTGCTTGTGCTTGTGAAGGGAATTTCTGTACATAGGATTCCATCCTTGCCTTTGACTTTCATGATGAAAAAAGAGACAGCACGCTCGGGGCCACCGCAGAATACTTGCTGCTGAGGGCTGAGTGCAGTCCATAGGCATTCAGCATTTGCGCTGTGACCAGCTAGCAGTGTGCTTGCTGTGGAAGGGCTGCTCAATAGTGGTCGTCCCACTGCAGCATCGTGCTGGTAACCAGACAGGAGCTCTTCAGTCAGCCTCTCTAAGATACTCTGGTGCTTTGCCAGCTTCATGACACACTGCCTTGCAGTGTCCATAGAGGCCCTGGTCGTGCAGAGAAGGTTAAAGGCCTTCTCTTTAATATGATTGGGGACTGGTGGCCGGGCAGCCAATTTAAAAGTGCACAGAGTGCTGTGTACACACTCTAAGTATTCTGTTTTAATTTTCCCACGTTAGTGGACATTTGTTCAGCTGTCTCTTGTTGTGGGCTTGAGGTCTTTGGTTTGAGTTGGCTCCTTTGGTTGGAGTGCTCTGTTTCTGTCTTACAGAGATGGTACTCATGTGACACATAATTGCACTACAGTTTCCAGGGCCAAGTCTGAGAGCAGACCTGTAGATTTTGTGATTCTTGGTGTCTCCTCCCCCATCTTATTATTTACTCAATTCGTTGGTTTGATGGTAATTTGTAAACGTTACTTACCTTTATTTAGCCTTTCCTAAAGTATCTAACTTAATTGTCATAGAAACAGTATCTGCCTTTTCTACATTCGTGTTTTGATCATTTATGTAAAGTTTAGTTAAATTAGGTAATTAAAATAAGTACAACTTGGAAATGTCTCTAGTTGACTTTGGTAAGGACTTAGCTCCTGGGACTTCCGTGGTGGCGCAGTGGTTAAGAATCTGCCTGCCAATTCAGGGGCCACGGGTTCGATCCCTGGTCCGGGAAGATCCCACGTGCCGCGGAGCAACTAAGCCCGTGCGCCACGGCTACTGAAGCCTGTGTGCCTAGAGCCTGTGTTCCACAGTAAGAGAAGCCAGCACAATGAGAAGCCTGCGCACCACAACAAAGAGGAGCCCCCGCTCGCCGCAACTGGAGAAAAGCCCGCGTGCAGCAACGAAGACCCAATGCAGCCAAAAATAAATAAATTTATTTAAAAAAAAGGACTTAGCTCCCTGGTAGGAACAGAGATGAGCAGGAACTGCAGGAGAAGCTGGCTCCTGGTCATGCAGTGAGGAGCTCCCTCTGGGGGGCTAACAGAGGGGATGCAGATTTAGACTTTTCAGCGGATCTTTTAATTAGGTCAGCTTACAGGTTCCTACTGTATTACATTTCACTAGTTGGAGTTGCCTAATTGAAATTTTTTAAATTTCAAGGCTGTGATAGTGAATGCTACAGTTCACCAGTTTTGTAGTTTAAACATACTGCCCTCAACCCCCATGTGCCTCACTTTTGCCTGTCTATAGAATAGGGATAACAGGAAGCTTGACTCACAGGGTTGTTGTGAGGATTAAGTGAGTCAGTGAATGTAAATGCTTGTAATACTGTAAGTGCTTAGACTAGTAAGCACTTGTAGATGTTAGCCTTTAGTGCCACTGTTGGCTTCACTTCCATTCTTCATCGACATGGACATATCACTATTGGATTAATCTCTCTATTTCCTAGGGTTGAACTGCTAAGGGAATAGTGGGTCAAGGAGGAAAGTTAACACTATATGTGAGCAATTTTAAAGCTAATTAGCTATTGGACAATATATTGTGAAGCATAGAAGAGAACAAGCAATACATTTCCAGTTGTAAACTTTAATTGTGCAAATAAATTTTAAATTTGTTTAAAGTTTGCTTTTTAGAAGTTTTCCCCCTAACATAAATATTTTTCCCCATAAAGACATAAGTTGAAAAATGAAGACCAGGTTATGTTAGCAGATTAAAGGTTTAATTTAAAAACGGTTTGCATGAATACTAAGAAGCTAGTTAACTTCTAGGTGGGTTTTTCTTCTTAGCTTTCAGTGGGGATTCTTGACTCTCGCATTGTCTCTAGGCTCTGTGTGTCTCCCCCACTCTTCGTCTGCCTGCCATCCTGATGAGCAGAGAGTGCGGGGCTGAAGTGGACATTGGAGGCTGGGGTTTGCAGCTTCTTTAGGATTCTGCTCTCTGCAGTGTCTGGGACTGTGGACCTTGGGAAGCTGAGCATCTTGATTTTCTCTTAGTGCCATCTTAGAAATGGAGGTGTCCTCCTCACTTGGCCAAGTCCAGTCACCTTCGCTTGTGGTGGAGGAGAGCTGGGGAGCACTCTCTGCGGTCACCCCACCGGCGCTCCGAGGGAGGGGTGCAGTGCATGGAGAAACCTCAGGAAGGGTCCCAGTCAAGTGAGCCATCTTTTTGAGTGAATGTTGGACTTCACAAACTGCTCCTATTTTTTCCTTCTTTTCCAGGACTTTATGGACAGCAGCCTGCCAACCAAGTCATCATTCGTGAGCGGTATCAAGACAATGACAGTGACCTGGCGCTGGGCATGCTGGCTGGAGCAGCCACAGGCATGGCCTTAGGGTCTCTGTTCTGGGTCTTCTAGAGTCCTTGGAACCTGGATGTGCATAGCTTCTGATACCCTGTGTGCAATAATATAATTTGCAGGGCATTTCTGTTTGTTATAAATATTTTTAATAATAGTTTCAGTAGTTCTTTTGAAAGTAGTGACATCATACTTATAACTAATCCATGTAAGTACCACGGAGAAGGCTTTGGACTGCTGTTAAAACTATTTGGACTCTTTGGGGGCACTGGCTCATTCTAGGAGTTTTTTTATGGAACTCGCAGAATACCTTATTTGAACACACCTGTTTGGAAAGGGCATTTTCCTTTTAGAGTTAGGCCTTAGTGCTTAAGGGGTAGTTATTTTAGTGTTACGCGAGTAACGTCGTGATGTACGAGTGGTGAGTGATTGTGGCAAGAAGAACTGCAGCTGTTTTGGTTTAATGCCAGACTTTGAAACCTCAGACCAGACCTGGCTGCATGTTACTTCAGGAGTCGTAGGCTGGAACCTTCCTGAGGCAGCGGTGTGATATCGCCACAGCCTCTGGGGCTCTGCAGACTTACAGCAAAGCCGACTGCTTAGGGTGATGGGTGGGGTGGCAGATCCCCTGCTTTAAAATGATGCTTTTCATTTCATTTTACTAGTTTGTTTTTGGTAGTGATCCTTGGAAAACATCCCAAATTAGGAGTAGACTTGAGTCTCAGCGTTTTAGGGCTTTATCATTTAAAACTTGAACAAGGCAAAACAATTACAAACAAGTGTGTGCAGGTAGATTTGCTTTATTCAGAGGCATCATGATTTAAGTGTTTGCTTTGAGTATTTTTATTGCCTCTTCAGCCTACTTACAGCTTATTTTTCTACTTGTTGAGAAAGTAATATTAAGAGAACCGTGAGGAAGTGGAATGAGAACCATAGTTACAGTGTTACTGTTTCAGGGGATTGGGCTGCACTGAGGATCCTCTTTCCCACCCTTCTGAAGGCTGTTAAAGAGCCCGTTTCCTGGCTGTGCAGGACTGGGGTGCTGTGGCTCTCCCCGAGCACTGGGGTGCGTGGAGCCCCGGTGGTGGCATGGTGGGGGAGACTCAGGTTACAGATGGGAGTTGCGGCCTAAGGTCATGAATGACCTGCTCAAGGTATTACTCCACCTGACCAGGATACTGGCCTTGTTTTCATTCTTGACTCAAATGTCACAGAGAAGCTTAAACCCATTTAATTTGAGCCCCAACTATGTGGGAAGCTCTGGAAGACTGAGAGTCGTGCGTTTTTGTTATTTCTTATTTCTTTATTTATGTAAATTTTAAAACTTCAGTTATTCCAGTTTTCTGTCCTGCATGCTTTAAAAAATGTACTTTTACAAAGGCAGTTAAACGCATTGAAGGTCTCTGCCCCTGTACTCCATGTGGCCCTATTTTTCATAAAATAAACTCCTAGTAGCACAAATTCCGTTTTTATTCTATGTGGCCAGTTACATACATAGTCTTTTTTTTTTTTTTTTTTTTTTTTTTTTAATGCGGTACGCGGGCC
>NC_041215.1:37781127-37786026 GCF_002837175.3 Physeter macrocephalus | reverse complement strand
CAAATTAGGAGTAGACTTGAGTCTCAGCGTTTTAGGGCTTTATCATTTAAAACTTGAACAAGGCAAAACAATTACAAACAAGTGTGTGCAGGTAGATTTGCTTTATTCAGAGGCATCATGATTTAAGTGTTTGCTTTGAGTATTTTTATTGCCTCTTCAGCCTACTTACAGCTTATTTTTCTACTTGTTGAGAAAGTAATATTAAGAGAACCGTGAGGAAGTGGAATGAGAACCATAGTTACAGTGTTACTGTTTCAGGGGATTGGGCTGCACTGAGGATCCTCTTTCCCACCCTTCTGAAGGCTGTTAAAGAGCCCGTTTCCTGGCTGTGCAGGACTGGGGTGCTGTGGCTCTCCCCGAGCACTGGGGTGCGTGGAGCCCCGGTGGTGGCATGGTGGGGGAGACTCAGGTTACAGATGGGAGTTGCGGCCTAAGGTCATGAATGACCTGCTCAAGGTATTACTCCACCTGACCAGGATACTGGCCTTGTTTTCATTCTTGACTCAAATGTCACAGAGAAGCTTAAACCCATTTAATTTGAGCCCCAACTATGTGGGAAGCTCTGGAAGACTGAGAGTCGTGCGTTTTTGTTATTTCTTATTTCTTTATTTATGTAAATTTTAAAACTTCAGTTATTCCAGTTTTCTGTCCTGCATGCTTTAAAAAATGTACTTTTACAAAGGCAGTTAAACGCATTGAAGGTCTCTGCCCCTGTACTCCATGTGGCCCTATTTTTCATAAAATAAACTCCTAGTAGCACAAATTCCGTTTTTATTCTATGTGGCCAGTTACATACATAGTCTTTTTTTTTTTTTTTTTTTTTTTTTTAAAATGCGGTACGCGGGCCTCTCACTGTTGTGGCCTCTCCCATTGCGGAGCACAGGCTCAGCGGCCGTGGCTCATGGGCCTAGCCACTCCACGGCATGTGGGATCTTCCCAGACCTGGGCACGAACCCGTGTCCCCTGCATTGGCAGGCGGACTCTCAACCACTGCGCCACCAGGGAAGCCCATACATAGTCTTTTGTTTCACTGATCAACCCACTCCATCTCTAAGGCAGACTTAAATAGATCTATCTCTGTATGAAACCAGATGCCAAATGAACTTTGTGGTGACCACACGTGTGTTTTCCTAGCCAACCTATTGCACTTGTTGACACTGGAGAGTCTGTTTCCAGCTGAGAAGAAGTATACTTGGCTGTCATCTCGTTGGATGTTTGACATGGTGGAAAGTTGCCAGATGTGATGCGTGACGACACTGGTTTTGATGGTTAAAAATGTTGCTTTAGTTATTTTACATCGTATGTAATAAGAATGGTTTTTTTCAGATGGTAATCATTCGAGCTGTATGTTTTACTTACAAAATACTAAACTCAGTTTTTAATGTTGCATCATTTTGAACTTGGAGTTAACTGGAACCACAGGTACTGAGTTACGTCAGTGAAATGCCCTTGAAGCAGATGGTCTTCTTGTGTTCCCCTGGCTGCCCTCTGACAGAAGGGGGAGAGCTATGGACTGAAGCTTGGGCACACATGTGTCCCCCCATCTCCAGTCCCTGTCCCCAGCGGGGCCAGCCCCACTGGGCAACTGTAGTTGAGTCTTGAAGTTCACTGTCACTAGTGACTTGATCCTGAGAGGAAATGCATACTCTGTATAAAGATGGGCTGAGATACTTCATTTCCCTGGCCTCAGCTCTCGTAGATGCCAACGCTTAAGTAATCCTAAATCAAGAAGGTGAGTTGGAAGGAACTTGTTCAGGTTTAGTCAGTATTTTACTTCCATGTGTACTTTTAACTAGTTGGTCGTTGACATTGCATACATGCCAGTTGGCTTTTTTCTTAGCTCTGTTCTTTTAATTCCTTGAGTTAACTTCAGGGTCTTAGATGTAAAGAGAAGTGAGAGACCCGTGGTTGTTTCAGATCATCATTCATGAAACGGGCCAGACCAGGACACAAGATCTGGATCATGGGAGAAGTTCCTGCCATTGAGACAGAATGACCCACATTTATTTTCTACATTACTTGTGATACTGTGTGATCTTTCTTTCTCCTTCCCGAGTTTATGTAGACACCAGCATGGGATGCAGTTCCATTTTTTCCCCTAGGGTTGATCTTTTTTTTCTGATTGCTTGCCTGTCTCTAGTATTCTGTTGTGTCCTCAGAACCTGTTTTTCCCTGTATATGCAAATTGTATGTTTATAAGTGAAAATGTTAATACATTAAATGATTGTTAACCTTAAAGCATATTTCATTGACTTCTATTGTTTTTTTAAAATTCAATTTATTTAAACTATAAAGATAAAAACGGTTCATGCTTTTCTCCCATCCCCCACCCCCTGGCTCTGACAACCATGAATCTGTTTTTTTTTTTTTTTTCATTTATTTTCTAGTAACACAGCTTTTTCTGCTGCATCACAGGCAATAAGAATGCCATTTATTGAGCATTCCGTAAGTGCTAGGGAATGTATTGTCACATCAGAAAACAATAACTCATTAAATTCCTATAGTAACTCCGTAAGGGATGTATTATCCAAGTTACTCTGGATGAAACTGAGGCTTAGAAGTTAAATTCTTTTCTTGGGAGCGCACAGGTAGTAAATGAAACAGATTTATATCTGATATTAAAACATATTCTTTTTCCCTGTGCCATGTGTATATGAGAGTCATTTCCACAAGAACATCAGAGGGGTCAGTACTTCTAGGATGACTATTAAAAAACTGACAGTATCTTCCTCAACCAGATCTACGTGGCCTTGTGGGTTCAGTAACTTCTCCAGTATCTTTGGGTACACGACTTTGTGTTTTTCGTTGTTTGGTTTTAAAAAATTATTTACTTTTTTTTTTTTCATTTCTTCATTACCTCACTCTCTTCCTGGCTAGCTTTTCTGTTTATCTCACCTGTTGCAGACTTCGAATAAATTGTGATGTGTGGTTGCCTGTAATAGTTTAAGATTAGGAATCTCATACTAGAAGCTCTGGGTCTCTTGGTTTCATTTCTTTAGGGAAGAAGTCTCTAGTATTTTGCCTGGGCACAATTATTTCTGGATGTCGGGTAGGGGAGACACTCCACACAGCCTTTGTAAGGCCTTCTACTTTTCAGCTGGACTTTATTCTCATCTTCCATCATGCTGGCCCTTACTGCCTCTGGCTCTTTTTTTTTTTTTTTAACTTTTGAATAGGTTTTATATATATATATATAATATATATATATAATACACACACACACACACACACACATACATAGCTTCAAAATGAAAAAAAGGATTCAGTAAAGGTTTTTGCATCTGCCCATTTCCTATCTTCTCTTTGCTTAACCACTCATACTGGTTTATTTATCCTTCATGAGTTTTTCTTCATGCATATATAAACCAGTACAAAGATAACTTCTTATTTTTCTTCCTTTTTTACAAAAAATGGGTAGTATATACACCAGTGGTACTCAAACTTCTTAGTCTCAGGATCCTTTTACAGTATTAAATTTTTGAGGCTTCCCAAGAGGTCTTTAAGGTGAGTTATATCTATCATTATTTACCATATTAGAAAATAGAGAAATTTGAAAACTTTCTTAAGAAATGGTAAACACATTATATTTAAAAAATAGACTTGATAAAAATTTTCCAATACAAAATCAGTGAGGCAGAGTGTTTTCACGTTTGAAAAAATTTAGCATCGGGCTTAATAGCTGGATTTGCCTGTTTGGTTATGCATTCAGTCTGTTGTTACTTGTTTTTTGGTTGAAGTATAGAAGGAAATACGGCCTCATGCAGATACATAGTTGGAAAGGGAGGACCTTGCAGACCCTCAGAAAGGGTCTTGGGCACCCTCAGGGGTCCTTGGATCATACCTTGAAAACTGCTGATGTATGCTATCTTATCCTTTTTTTTTTTTTCACTTAACATATCTGAGGTATTTCTATATCAGCACGTAAGGAACTTGCCCATTCATTTTATTGGTCCCGTAATTCATCCAGTACCCTTTTACTTTTGCTAAGAATGCTGTAATGAAGGATACCGTACAAAAGTGACTCATCCCAGCGTGGGACTCTTGGAGGTTGTGTTCTCTTTGACAGGGTGCAACTAGTAGATGACAGGGTTCCCTGGAGCATAACTGTCTTGAGTGCCTCCAGGATGACACCAAGGCCTGGGACTGGGAGTTAGAGAACTGTATGCACAGAGGCTGATTGCTGTGATAAGCCACCGCAGGAGCTGAAGGCCAAAAGCTCTGCTGCACAAGCCGCGTCCACTGTGGTTTGCTTGGGAGGGAGACTTCTGCCCCAGGTAGTCATTTGGAGACCGCGGCTGCTTCTCTCCGGTGCCTTGGAGTCCTCAGGGAGCTTCTGCATCCTGCTGGCAGTGAAAGGTGGTGAAGACACAGCCCCTCCTCAGCTTGGCAGCGGTGCCCAAGCTTCTGCTCTCATTCCAGTGGGGAGAGCTAGTTACGTGGCCCTGGTGCCATGCAAGGGGTCTGGGAGGTGTAGTCTGAGCTCAGGAAGAAGTCGCCCTGGCCACAGCTGCTGATGAGCTACAGTAAATGGTAAATACTGAGGGTCCACTATCTTCAACACTCAGTGGAAATCAGGCTCCTATTCACCCTCATTTGCACAGTATTTCCTGATTAGTGAAGTGGGTGGTAGCAAATTACATGTCAATTGTTGGTTCACGTAACACAGATGTCATTTGGTCAAAGATTATTTTTGTTGCTCAATTATTTCTTTCCCTACTTACCAACTGATGGGCAGGTTTGCACCTAGAGAAAGACATTCACCCTGTCCAGGAAGGAATATAGTCATTCCAACCATTTGTTCTTTTTTATTTTATATTTTTTTAATTTTTTAACATCTTTATTGGCGTATAATTGCTTTACAATGGTGTGTTAGTTTCTGCTTTACAACAAAGTGAATCA
>NC_041215.1:37777479-37778317 GCF_002837175.3 Physeter macrocephalus | reverse complement strand
GTTGTTACGTCTCCTTTTTCATTTCTAATTCTATTGATTTGAGTCTTCTCCCTTTTATTCTTGATGAGTCTGGCTAATGGTTTATCAATTTTATTTATCTTCTCAAAGAACCAGCTTTTAGTTTTATTGATCTTTGCTATTGTTTCCTTCATTTCTTTTTCATTTATTTCTGATCTGATCTTTATGATTTCTTTCCTTCTGCTAAATTTGGGGTTTTTTTGTTCTTCTTTCTCTAGTTGCTTTAGGTGCAAAGTTAGGTTGTTTATACGAGATGTTTCCTGTTTCTTAAGGTAGGATTGTATTGCTATAAACTTCCCTCTTAGAACTGCTTTTGCTGCATCCCATAGGTTTTGGGTCGTCGTGTCTCCATTGTCATTTGTTTCTAAGTATTTTTTGATTTCCTCTTTGATTTCTTCAGTGATCACTTCGTTATTAAGTAGTGTATTGTTTAGCCTCCATGTGTTTGTATTTTTTACAGATCTTTTCCTGTAATTGATATCTAGTCTTATAGCATTGTTGTCGGAAAAGATGCTTGATATGATTTCAAATTTCTTAAATTTACAAAGGCTAGATTTGTGACCCAGGATATGATCTATCCTGAAGAATATTCCATGAACACTTGAGAAAAATGTGTATTCTGTTGTTTTTGGATGGAATGTCCTATAAATATCAATTAAGTCCATCTTGTTTAATGTATCATTTAAAACGTGTGTTTCCTTATTTATTTTCATTTTGGATGATCTGTCCATTGGTTAAATTGGGGTGTTAAAGTCCCCTACTATGATTGTGTTACTGTCGATTTCCCCTTTTATGGCTGTTAGTATTTGCCTTATGTATT